>NC_091120.1:53920707-54093207 GCF_040183065.1 Periplaneta americana
TACCTCAGAATGTTCTTAAAGCAGAGCTTATGATGCATATGAACTGATAGGTTAAACGTTTTTGTTAAAGTTGCTCGGTACTTATCTATTCAACATTGTCTTGAAATGAGGTTTTTAATTACATATAACTTAAGAAGATTAGCGAAGGTGTGTTTCTACACAGAACATGTCCAATATAATGTAGAGAGGATTCGGAAATAACGAATCTCAGAAGCCAAGTCCCCCTCCCATTCTCATACGACTGTGAGGTGACAAGGGACCACGCCCCGATGGGCTCTCCACCCTATTTCTCCGTTGTCCAATTTTAAAAGCGGTGTCGTCTTTTACAAGGCACCCTGCCTTCTCACAAAGTGCTCTTTTTAATGACGGCCATGTTGGGAGTGGCCCCTGTCTCCTGGAAACCACTTTGTAACATCCTCTTTTCAAATCCTTGGCTGCTAAGTTTACTCATTCACACAATATACGACAATGTATTTGTAACGAACAATTTGGCACGACAGAACTTCCATGTCTCGTATTCAGAATAAAACCGGTTCGAATCTGGAAGAGGAATTCTGAGAAATTTTTACCTTTTCAGACTAGCCTAAGACACAATAAGTTAAATTTATCAATATTTAAGGGACTGTGACATAATAAAAAACAGTTACAGTAGTTAGAATTTCATAATCTCCACTCTCTTGTGAAAGCACTTTTATCTCAAGAGCTATAGCATTGGCTTTCCACACCGGAGACCCGATTCGAATTTCAGCGAGAGCAAGTGTAGTACAAAAAGATATATATATATATATATATATATATATATATATATATAATATTACCTGTTTCCTTTTTTGGTCAGATAAATTTGATTGTGACATATACTTTCCCATTGTGTATATTAGGCACAAATTATAATGAACAATACGATTATTTTAAATAGAGATATTATCAAATTGTTCTTAATCACATATTTATTCTCTTCTTTTGTAGTGACAACATTACTAACACCGGAATTTTCAGTTTTATGTCTTATTTAAGCTATCTACAATCATAAAATTAAAAATTGGTTTCATTTCAACATACTTGTCTTAAATCATTCTAAAACTACGGTTGTACCATTTTCTTTAACATCTGTTGCTATGAAATCTTTTTATTCGCTCTTGTGTTTAAAAATTCATACATCCAATTTGTTCTTCTAATAGTTGTAATTGTCCTATTCTAAATGAATCTCTTCAAGTTAAATATCTCAAAATAATAATCGACCAACATTTACGTTGAGATAAACATGTTCTTTTTCTGTGCAATATATGAAGAAAAATTATTCACTATTTTGTCATCCTACGAAATTACTTGACTGTCCATACTTTACCACTGATTTGCCTCACATTAGTACAAGCTATATTACAATACGGCATTATAGAATGGGGTAGTGATTATAGTACCTCCCTCATGCCAATAACTCTGCTACAGAAAAGAATAATAAATATATGCCTTAATAAACCTTTTGATTATCCTTCAGAGCTGCTGTATTCAGAATTTAAAGTATTTGACTTCCATTAAATTTATAACAATGTATTATTGAATTTCGTACATAAAACCCAAACATACTTAATTTATATTCACATAAATATAAAACCAAAATATCGGACAACATATGCTTGACAGTACCTAAATGTACTACAACTGCAGCATGTGTAACTTACTCTTTCTGGGATTGCTATAGTGTTTTATATAAAAAAATAAGTATCTTTGTTCTGGCAATAAAGTATTATTATAATATTATTATAATAGAGAATAGTATGAACCTCAACAGGTATCATGCTTCCAACATTTGTCTTAACTCACATCTATAACTTCCCAAATGCGTAAACGTATATATTAATTATGCGATGTTTGTGCTGAGAGTTAAGAAATATTAGCATATAAATGCAATTAAATCTTTATAAAAATTAATAAATGCTAAATTATGAATAATGTCCTACACAAAACTACCAATAATAATTTGACAGTAATTTGAAGGCAGTGAACTGTCTCCAAACTTATTTGATATTTACACGAAGAAAATTTTAGAATTATGGAAGGAAAGTAACATTAAAGTAACATTTATCTAGTTTAAGCCAACCTATTGCTTCCATAAATGGGATTATATGATCATATTTACGAACATTGTTTACAAAACGTACACATAAATTATGAGCACGTTGAAGTTTCGTTTTGTTGTCGCTGGAAAGGCAGTAAAATGTCGGTATAGTCAAAATAGGACAGTGTAAGTGTCTGCAAAAGGGACTTTCTTAAACAAGAGGGAATATGAACATTTACCCTCTTTAGCACATATATAATACAGTATATTTTTCTGTAGGTCTGTGATTTCTATGTCTCAATTGAGATTATTAACCATGTGAATGCCAAGATTTTTTACGGTAGAACTGAAAGGAATATTCACTGTAATTACTTTAACGGGGGAAATGTCAAGTTGTTTTGCAGAGTTGATTTGTCGTTTGTGTCCTAATATAATTGCTTGTGTCTTTTCAGGATTTATTTTAAGATGTAATTTCTTTGTCCATGTCACAATGTAGTCAATCTCTTCGTTCAGTTTGTTTATAGCGTCGTTTACTTGGTCTAAGCGGGAAGAGATGTAACATTGAAGATCATTTGCGTACAAGTGGTAACTACAATGCCTTACAAGTGACATAATATCATTGACATATATTGTGAACAATGGTCCCTGTGGTACTCCTTTCAAAAGTTTAATATCGACTTGTACAGTGTCACAGTACTTCCTCTTTCACATAACGAGTAGAAGGTGGCATGCAGTGTTGACCAGAGCAGCGCCCAAGTATGCGGAATCCTCTGCGGGCACTGCGGCCGTACGCACATCTCCATCAATAAATAATTTCGCCCTGAGAAATCACGCAACGCGAGAGTTCCAGACCTAAACAGTAGTGGATACAAGAGCAATTACAACTACTAATAAAACGGGCCTTGTTATAACAGTAAAATCCTGAGTCTTCACGTGAAACTAAAACCTGGTTCAGCTTATCGCAGGTGTGTTCATCCAACTTGTTTACTCTCAGCACACAATACATAACACGACAACTTATTGTATAGTAAATAATGTTCAAAATGATACGATTACATAGTCAGGTAAGGGACTAGAGTGTTGATTTTCCAATTTTCAAATCCAGATGAGGTAAGGAAGAATTAGTTGTGGACAAGGACTATAATGTACAGGATTCTTCAAAGAACTCCTGTTCCCTCTCCGAAGTTCCATATTTCTCTCAAAAAATCATTTCTAGAATAACAGGTCTTATAGGTCTTTCCATGTACACTTTAACATAACCACTAAAGTTAGCTTTTGTCGATTTTGACAAGTAATAATTAATTTTATGATTATTTGGTATACAACAACTAAATACTGATCGTATGTGTGCCACAACATTCCAGATTTTATAATTTAAAAAGTGGATAAAATTAAATGCCATGAATTTATGTCTGTGGTTAGTTAAACTGTGTTGTGCAACTCACCACACTTTTGTTTTGAGGACAACCATTGTTTGTTGTTTAATACTGGAGGGAATTACATGTTATTCATAGGTTCTCCAGTTTTGATGCTGAATATATTGTTCACATTTACTTTAGCATAGCTAGTAGACGTTAATGCCACATTCGCCATACAAAACATTAGTAATAATGTTTTTCATACATTTGGAATAATCACTACATATAATTATGTATGTGCAGATTAAAAAGACGCACAATGCCACAACCGTTACATACATAGGAAAAAGTGTTCAACATAGAGCTAGAGCATCATATCGGTATACAGGGTGTTTTCGGGCTAGTGTTACAAACTTTCAGGGATGATGGGGAAGGGCATATGTACAGTATCTATTTCAGATAAGGAACCCTGGTCCAGAAATGACTGAGTCGAAAGTTATAAGCAAAAATAGTTGTGTGGAATTGGAATTGTAATTTGGCATCACGTGCCCTCATTCCCTTAACCTTTGGAACAGTCGTGGAAAGATGGTATGGGTCGGATGTCTCCTACGTGGGTTCTTGTACCCGATACAATCTATGAGTTTGTCTGCTGTTCCCATTGGCTCATCTGTATTCGAAAATCATGTCTGCATATTCTGCTCTCGTGTACTCCTCCATTTCACTAGGACTGATCGACTGGACACTGCAACTTGTACACATACACTGCTGTCTACAGACGTGCATATCAGGACCGACCATGTCCGTTATACATTACCCCATTTGCATTGCTTTAGTGTAGTTTCCTGTCCCCACCCCTCAGACAGCGCATTAAATGGAATACTGTAAGTAGACAACGTAAACAAAGTCAAATGAATACAGTATATGTAAGATGTACAGATAAACACACATAAATATCTCAAATTGATACATGTGCCCTTCCTCATCATCTCTGAAAGTTTGTAACACTAGCCCGGAAACACCCTATATAAGCCCTTATGCGTTACTATCTAAAGTATCATAGAATAAGTTGATATTACTTATCCTAAAATTTTATTTAAAGAACTCTTGCGGTAACTTAATGCCATGATATAGTCACAACCGTCACAAAAAAGAAAAATATGTTTCGTATGATGTACAGTATTTATACCTCTCATAATGTTCTTTTTAGATATTTTGAAGTACTTCTGTAAACACTGCAGAAATAAATTTTTAACAAATTTATTCTTTTTTCTTGGATTATAGTAGACATATTACAACTGTCACAATGGAATGACTCTGAATGAAAGTGAAATAAAATTACAGAATTTATCGATATTTCGGGCTTACTAAATAATCTTGTTTCAAAACTAATCGTGTAAAACAGACAACCAGACTGAGGATCTACAAAACATGACATTTACCTCTCTGATTGATGGAGACGAAATTTTAAGCAGAAGAAAACAAGACGAAAACAGACGGCCTTAAGCAGAAATGAAATTCTTCTATAAAGTAACACGATTTCATCTTACATTATGAAACGGGTAATAAGTAATGCAGGGCTTCACTTTATTTCAATTTCAGAGTAGAATTATTGTAGAGCAGCCCTGAGCGTAAGAGGGGAAGTGAAAAGGACGCAGAAACCCTTGCTCATGTCCTTTACGCTTACACCGTCTTATAATCAAGCACAGAGTGTATCAGTGGTGGATTTTAGACGACCAGCAAGAGCCGAAATTTCGTAAAAGCTATGATACCTGCTGATACATTGATCTTCCTGCCTGCTCGTACCGCACCAAAACATTACTCTATCAGTCAGGGATGGTGGAGTGGAAAGTTAAGCGGTGATCTGCAGTGACTCAATCGAGTTATTTACGCCCAGGCCTGTTGCAGAGCCATTCAAAAGTAAGGAGACTTTCATAAGTCGCTGAAATTTTATCAAAAAAAGATACCACAAAAAAAATTTCATCTAGAAAAGACCTGATTAATGTAAACTCTATATTCAAATAATGAGATTTAACATTATATCTAATACTTATTTCAGTTCAGTTGAAAACGTTCATAGATATAAAAATTAAGAACCATTCTGTACAAAATCGTTCAATCTATTGCATTTACTTAGCAAATTAATTCCTCAAAATAACAGCTTTATTTCTACACGAGAGTACTCTGCGAAAATATAATACCAAACAATGCCTTTGTCCACTACAAATTCCAGTTGGACCCGTCGAGATTCGAAACCCGGTTTACTAGCGTGGAAAGTCGACGCTCTGGGTATTCGGCTAACGGTGCACCTCCATTATTAATATTTTTAAAATAGTAAAGAAAGTACAAAAGTACCTAATATGAAATGGTGCTAACGTTTCTTGATAACAAAATGGAGAATTTACCTATTTTCAATAAGTAAGGCGCTGATGATTCATCTTAGAAGTATAGAGGTTTCACAACTACGCTTGCGTTGGAATCTCTTAGAAACCATTGCTGTAATTTCGAGGACAACCTATAAAATGAAAGATTGCATAGAGCTGAAAAGGAAGAAGTTAAATCATTGAGTATAATAGCCTACACCTTCCCCATTTACACAAGACTCTTTACAAATGATGGTGTTCGCTCTCACATAGCTGCCCCTGTGTTTAATTTACTTCGCAAATGGAACTGGGAAATTCTGGAGCATCCAAAAATGTTTTCCAGATACGAGTCCATGTAATTTCGACCTTTTCCCGAAAATGGAATTACCACTTAGAGGACTTCTCTTTAGAACCAGACAGGCGATTATAGCAGCAGTAGAGCAGTTTGTTCGAAGATTAGTACAACAAGACGCTGTGGATGGCATCCGTCGTCTTCCTGAGGTGTGGAGGCGGGTTCTTCGTGTTGGAGGAGATTACTTCTGAGCACTGCAACAATGTGACTGTTCCAAAAATGTATTCTTTGTTGTTAATTCAAATGTTGCCACTAATTATTGAATGGCCCATGTATATTGTTGTTATTATTATTATTATTATTATTATTATTATTATTATTATTATTATTATTATTATTATGACCAGAGACCAGAACTTTGGCAGAATGCCTTTCTAAATGTGTTAAATCTATCTTCATTTTGAAAGTAAATCTGTACGAATTATTAAACCTTTGTGATTGAAACGTCACAGTTTTATGTTTCCCTTTTCTGCCTTTTTTAATATAAATGCCTAATTTACAAAATAAATGCTTTTTTTGCCTTTATTTGATTATTTATCTATTAGTTATTAATCTAGTATTAAAAATTGCCTACAGGTATATTTTAATTTATTTCTATAACCGCTACAATGAAAGTGACTTCACCGAATGTATATTATTGTCTTTCAGTCAGTTCATATTCTCTTTGCAACAATGAGTGCTGCCGTGCAAAAATGTATAACAGTAAGCGTTTTAATTTATTATCGCTTGTGTTTATTTGGCAAGGCAACAATGAGTGCGGGTCTAACGTTATTTTTAACGGTTATTTTTCTTTCAGTTTTCATTGCGACGTTGTTGTAGCTAGCAGCAATATGCCGAAATTCAGTGTTCCTTTACGCAGTAAACTGCAAAGTTACGTTAATACTTTTGGATCCGACGTATTTTGTACTGACGATGAAGTACTTAGCCTACATGCAAAATATGTGAGCAGCCAGCGAACTACGAAAAGAAATATTTCATATCGCAACATATCAGTACAACCAAACACAAAAATGCACTTTCCAAGGCTACTGGGAAGAAGATTTCTTTGCTTCCAACAGTAATTGCAACATCGAGTCGAAAATCTCAATTTCCATTTGACTTGTGTAAAGCTTTTCTTGCTCCCGAAATCCCTTTGTGGAGAGTGCAAGGTTGTGGGTCTAGTGCAAGGTTTTTGTAATTGTCTTTTACTGCGGATTTTAGCTATTTATGATGCCTTTTTGCCTGCCTATTTTAATGAATCATAATGCCTAAACTTCGTTCTCTGTAAATTAGGGGAGAGTCGGGTAGTATCGGACATCGGGTAATATCGGACAGTGAGTTTCTTTCATCTACCACACGATGATAGTACCTGATTGACATGGTTACGTTTCTGTGATGTCACATAGAGAAACGTAACCATGTCATTCAGGTACTACCATATGGTGGTAGATGAAAGAAACGCACTGTCCGATACTATCCGACTCTCCCCTAATATTGAATAATGAATGAATGAATGAATGAATAAATGTTAGCCATGATGTCCCATGTTGGGCACAGGCCTCCTGTGATGGGGTTAGAACCCCCTCGACAGGGATGGCTCAAGTGTACTCGCTTGGTGTGCCAATCCAGGCGAGCTTGTCGTGTATACTACTTTTGTGATATGGTTAATAACTCTGTTTAACTTTAATTAGTCTCAGCACTCTGTTCTTTGTTCATTTTATTTCTTGCACTACACACATTATACCGACACTGGCACTTTGACAAACACTGATTGCTATTTACACTATTTACCTGACACTTTCTCAACACTGACTTTACTATTTACAAAACTTATCTCACACTTTCACTAACGCTGACTTTACTATTTACAATATCTTAACACTGATTACGTTATCTATTTACAATAACCTTCCTTAGTTCTTTCCACAAAACTCTGTTCTTTGCTGGCCTCGACCATTGTTTCCCCACCTCTTTGGTAAAGATGTCAGACCATCTGAGCCGTGGTCTTCCCTGTCCTCTCTTTCCAACGTAGGGGTCCCACATCGTCACTGCATGGGTCCATCTTGTCTGATGTAGTCTCGCCAAAATTAATATTATCCATACCCAAACGGATCCGACTGTACATCTTACACTATCTTCTTGTAAAACCTGCTGAAAGGGATTCATAGTATTTGGTGAAAGCCTATTCCAACGCGACAATGCCTCGCATTGTGTCCGAGATTGAACTCCTGCCCACTTAGGTGAGAAGTCGAGTGGGCTATCTGCAGGCGGGGACATGTCCGTCGCCTGCGTACACGCTGTGAACATGCTCTTGCAAATGCTGTAAGGATATCGATACCTGAATAATAACATTAGCATTGCTTATCGATGTGTAGTAATTTGCATTATTCCCCAACCTGCTAGGCCGGCACCTGACTCGTAATGGGACGGGTACACTCCGCTGCAGGAATGAAGTCTTGGCATCCGTCGCGATCAACCTGTTACCTGCGTGACTCGCTTTGCGAAACACCGATACGATTTGTGTGGCAGCCAACTGCTGATTCTCAATTACTACCAAATGCCACAGGTCGGCTCACGCCGCGTTTGTTGTTTGTTTCGTAATGTGTTTATTTCAATATTTATTTTACTCCGAGCTTGCGGTAGCGAGTGTGTGGTAACCGAGCCCGGAGGAACTGCGTTCGATTTCCGGCGAACTAAGTAAAGTAAAATTATGTCCCCTTTATTCATTCAGAGTCTATTGGTTTTCCATTCGTTACTGGAGTGTTTATTTGTGTATATACTATTTCACACTATTTTAGTATTTATTTATTTATTTATTTAATCCGGTAGAAATAAGGCCGTCAGGCCTTCTCTGCCCCTCTGCCAGGAGATTCCAACTATAATATGAAGAATAAAATTACAATTAGTATTAAATTTACAATTACAATTACAAATGAAATTACAATTAGTATTAAATTTACAATTACAATTACAATAAAAATCAAAGTACGAAAATATTATCTGACTAATGAAAGCTAGATTATTTATCATAGAAAAACAAAGAATATTTAATAATAATAATAATAATAATATATTTATTTATTTAATCTGGCAGAGCTAAGGTCAGTAGGCCTTCTCTTCCGCCCAGCCAGACTCTGATTCTAATTGAATAGAATAGTCTTGCATAATTATTACATTAATATCTAGACCATAAAACAACATGAAAGTAAATAATGAAAGTTGGATAAGTAATTTTAGTGTGACAATAATAAACATTGGTAAGAAATAGTCATAATAATAATAATAATAATAATAATAATAATAATAATAATAATAATAATAATAATAATAATAGTAGTAGTAGTAGTAGTAGTAGTAGTAGTAGTAGTAGTAGTAGTAGTAGTAGTGGTAGTAGTAGTAGTAATAGTAGTAATAGTAATAATAATAATAATAATAATAATAATAATGAGATAATTTAGATATTTATCTGTGATATATATATATATAACCATTAAACATTGAGAAACCTGAAACAGCTATTATTGTTAACAAGAATTGTTAGAAAAATATTTCGTTAGTCTATTCTTAAATTGGTTTGATGTCTGACAGTCCCTGACATTACTCGGTAGGGAATTCCAAAGCCGAAGAACAGCCACAGTGAAAGAAGATGAATATGAGGATGTTCGGTGGGAGGGAATGGATAATATTGAGGAGTGTTGTGATAGTGTGTCTAGATTATGATGGGTGGATAAATTTTGAAAACGAGGCGCAAGATAGACAGGAGTGGAGAAATGGATTATGTGAAAGAGAAGGGAAAGACAGTGGATTTTCCTACGATCTTCTAGACGGAGCAAGGACAACATTTCGAGGGATGGTGTTTTTACTGAATCACAAATTAAACCCAGAATAACAAAATTGTATAGTGATGAAATTACTGGATATTGAAATATTTTGTGACAGATTAAGGAAACTATTTACAAGAAATCAGTCACTGACCAAGTACCTAGTAAGTTTGCGTTTGAATTAAATTTTATTCCGACAGTCCCTGATGCTAGCAGGTAGCGAATTCCAGAGTCTTGGTAGGGCTATTGTGAAAGAGGATGAGTATGAGGAGGTGCGATGGGATGGTATTGTTAGTATTGTTTCATGACGAGAGCGTGTGTTCAGATTATGGTGGGAAGAATGGTACCGGTAAGTGAAGCGAGACGACAGGTACGAAGGAATAGAAGAGTTCAAGATTTAGGAGAGAAAGAGAAGTGAATGTAAATTTTAAAGGGTAATACAACACAAAAATATATACCTATATTTTAAATGACTGTACTCGTTCTTGAAAGCTACAATGCAATAGTTTTTACTTCCAGCCCGCCACCGTTTTCACAGTAGTGCAATTCTTAGAAATAGTATGACGTCACTTTGCCAAGCGGTAGCGTAGCTGTAGCAGTAAGGCATGTGTCACAATGAATTTCTTCCTCACTCTGTGAAGTCGTTAAAATGCCTCAATGTTCGGTTTATGGTTGTTCCAACATTTATGGATATAAATATATAGTCTGGATTACCTTACTTAATACACTAAGGGTGAAACCTAACCATTATTCCCCTATTATTATAGTGATTTTCTAGTTCTCAGGTTGAATTTTCTTTTACCAGCTTGGTTTCGAATTTCGGGTACTGACAAATACCATAACTGACAGTTATTTTCTAACTATTATGTTGGCAGCAACAATTTCGTTTTGCAGTAAAGAAAACTGATAAAAATGCAAGCAAGTAAATATATTTTTAGGTTAGGTCTCATGAATCGTAAACTGTTTAGTCAAAGCAATAAATTTCATGTTTCCAGGCAAATAGATTTAAATATTAGATCATACTAATCCTAATTACCAACATAATATGCGAGAAGTCGAGGAGAAAATGTACCGTACTACTTATATCATAAATTATTGAACCATTTAGGAAAAACCTCGAAACATAAAGGTGAGATGTGGTAAATAAGCAAGACAATGTTATTGTTAATACTGTATTATTATTATTATTATTATTATTATTATTATTATTATTATTATTATTATTATTATTTCAGTATTAGCATTGTTATTTTACCCTCTTTGGTGATATCTGGTATTAGTTGGCAACACTGAAGAGACGGCCAAATTAGATTTTTAGGAACTACACTCACGTGATCCTCACTATAAGGACAGAAAGGAGAGAAAATTCTTCTACTCGTTTTCTAAATGAGATCACTCTCCAAAGCGCCACTCGGCCTGGATGCAGTTTTGCAAGAGAAAACACTTCATCCCAACATATAATGCAGTTATTTGGTCTGACCATTTTTTACCGTCTGATTATGATTAATCTGAGATTATGAAATTTAAATTAATATCCGATAAAAGAAAAGGACCTACCCCTAAATCTGGAATAATACCAACTGTAAGAGATATGAATATATTGAAAGTTGAAGAAAAGAAACCACGAAATTTACGATATGATACGTAAGAGAAGAAGAAGATTGTTTCCACGCTTCTTCAAACATCTTGTACATCTACTTGTGAATGAAAACACATTATTGTTAATCATTTATAGTGGCCAGCGGCGACATGTCACGAAAACAATGATGTTTTAATAGCCTACAGATATTTACTTCAATTTTGTACCATGTAGAAAATGTCCATAAATGGAGATATGGCGACGAACAATGAGTTATGCGCATGGAAAGCTTTCTGAAGATGAAATAAGAACAAAGAAATGATTAAAGGTACATTCTGATTCATATACAGTAGTGACAAAAATAATAAATAATCCTAGACTTCTAAAGACATTATGTAGGCCTACGTACTTACTGGGAAACTTGAGTTTTACCACAGTCTGGAGCTGATACACGCGCCTAAAAGGATCCATTTTCCATATAAAGGCGTGGTTCTACGTTCAACGTTAGCAGTTACGGACCATAATGCTAATACAAGGAAAAACTAAACTGCTAAGATTTGGCAATTTTCCAAGCCATCGGGGTGTTGTTTGCAAAAAAATAAATATAGTTCCTCTACCGTAACATGGAAGCTGAATGTGATGGACAAAGTAATGATTAAATTATTATCTACAAAGGTAAGTCAATCGGTAATAACAATGATTCTATCCACGGTTCCTCTCTTTTGGAGCCTATAGGCCTCTGTCCACCAAACATCACACCAGTACCGCAGGGAAAATGAGTCGCAGAATATCACCCGATTTCCAACACAACACTGATAAGAGGTAGCCTAGGCTTGTTTATACATTTTATAATAATTTAATGTCAGATACAGGTCCAGTAATTCGTGACAGAATTTTATTAGTATTGGTTTATATTAGAGAGAAATTAACCATTACGAAAATACACTTCATATTACTGTATTACAATAAAATAACATTTGCATGTTAAGTTTACACTACTGATTTTATTAATGAAGTCATTGGTGTAGTAAATTGTTAACAATGATTATAAATAGGAAAACACTTGAAGCCATGGTTAAGCTAAAGCACATGGTTACTTTAGATGTTCAAAATGTTCGCCGTTGGCATAACGCAACAATATCCCGATACAGTCTGATAAAAAGTGTATACATTTTTTTGCGGACTCTGTATTATAATTATGCAAATTAATAAATACATCTGATCAATAAATAAATAAATAAATAAATAAATAAATAAATAAATAAATAAATAAATGTTTATATAAACATAGATATCCCACTCACGATAAAATCAAAAAGAAAAAGTATACAGAGTGGAAGTAATAGGCTAATAGGCTATAACTGTGCAGATTTTAGGAGCTTATTCTTTGGAGAGATACAACAAAAAATTCTAGTACTGTATCATATTAGTCCCAAACATATACTTTTCTCAGAAAAAAGTAATTTTCCCCTAAACGTTAACAATGCTTTACTCGATAAGTGCTATCTGTACGATTCTGATTTTTATTCTTATTATTAGAGAAGCTGATAAATGATTTACTCCTTTGCAGTTTTTACAATAAAATAGACTGTTTTCTTGCAAATGAAATAAAAAATTAAAACATCGTTATTTCCTACCATTATAAAGCCTGGCAACTCTATTGAGTGGCTAAGGGACGGAACTCTGATGTTCATAACGAGTGCGTGTGTGCTTTCGTATGTGAGACGGCGACGCGCTGTTGCCAAACTACGCAGATTTCCAGCCTAATTTTCTAGTAAACCATCTACTTAATTACAAAACGCATAATAGGTTATTTTATTTATTCTAATATATTGTAGTGCCTCTTTCAGTCTGAACAGTTACACTTCCACCTCATATAACTTTCGTTTAAGGGTTGAACTAAATTTTATTTCGGAATAATGTGCCCCAAGTGAATATAAAGTATAAGATTATGTAAATTAATAAATATACACTGATCAGTAAGTAAATAAATAAATAAATAAATAAATAAATAAATAAATAAATAAATAAATAAATAAATAAATAAATAAATCATTCCGGTGTCATAACAGCTGTAGCCGTCTTCCGGAAACCAAACGCCACTCTTCTCTGTTCATCCATTGGTTTGGCTCTAATCCTCGAGCATTCATAGCTGCTAGTACGCCCTCCATCCAAGTCTACTTTGGTCGTCCTTTTTTCCTTCTTTCTGGTGGGATCCATTCTACAATTATTTTTGGTAATCGTTGTTCTGGCATTCTTCTGATATGGCCATATCACTGTAACCTTTTCCTTTCTATTATATCTACTGTATAATGTCTGGCTCGTCTTGCATTTCCATAATTTCTTTTATTCCTCAATTTCTTATTTTCTCCATTTTAGATTTCCCACCTGACCTTCTTAGGACATCCATTTCTGTACTTAAAATCCTTTTTGATTCCCTAGTTGTAATTTGCCAAACTTCAACTCCATATGTTAGGTGTAATATTTTTGCCCCACCAAATAGAATTTAGAGCATTTTTTGTTTGGTTTCTTTATGTAATTCTGTTTTTAATTTCCACTGTATTATCTCCTGAACGGTCTATCTTTGTGCCTAAATAAGTGCATTCAATAGATGGTTCTAATTCTTCTCCATTATCAAACTTTAAATTTTCATTTTCTTCTCCTATGAATAAATGAATGAATAAATAAATAAATACATAAATAAATAAATGAATAAGTAAATAAATAAATAAATAAACAAACAAACAAATATATATATATATATATAAATAAACAAATAAATAAACAAATAAATAAATAAATATATATATAAATAAACAAATAAATAAATAAACAAATAAACAAATAAATAAATAGATAAATAAAGAAACAAACAAACAAAGAAATAAATAAAGAAACAAACAAATAAATAAATATATAAATAAATAAATAAATAAATGTTTATAAGCATGGCTGTCCCACTCGCAGTAAAGTCAAAAAGGAAAAGTATATAACCGTAGTTGAAGGGTTTAAGCAAATTTTATTTCGGAATAATGTCCTTTATAAAATTGTAATAATGGATTCTAATTCCAGCGATTTTAATTCAGATTTTTTAGCGGATTAGAAGGAAGCAGATTTTCTCTAAATAATCTAGTTTTCTCGTCATCATTCAATTGCACGTCACAATCTGTCACATCTGACCAACTACTTGAGCTGAATATAAATTAGGAAGTAGAAGATTCGAACTCCACTCCGTGAAAATCTCGGCTACTGCGGGAATCCTCACAAGATTTATAAAGAGTGAAGGGGAGCAAGACAAATTGCTCATTGTACGGTTTGATGCCTGGCAATTGTTTCTGGGGGCGACGCGACAGAGGGGAATTGTAATTATCCTTCCCTCCTGCCCACTTCTGTCCGCTCCGTTCCACTTGCTTACCCCCAGCTTCTGTGTCGTCAGCATCAACAATAACCCCAAGAAAAGTTTCGCAGAGGGAGTGGGGAGCGACGTCACGTCGAAATTCACCTGTTGGCAACTCAACTAGACGCCCAATTCTCGCTTACTCAGGTCTCAGACTACAGAGGACTGTGACAATTCTTTCCTTCTTTAAATGCACAAAGTGTAGCTGCTACAGAGGACGTCCTCGACGAGTGAGATTATCACAGAGAAAATCACGAGAGATTTTGAGATTACGGATAAATTTAGGAGCAACGTTGTTTGGAAGTTGCTCGTAAATTTATGTGCACAAACTTAGAGTTCGAGTGGTATTTATTAGGACTATTTCAAGAATAAGTCCACCGTTGTGGCTGAGTGGTTAGCGTGTCTAACTCCGAACCAGCGGGCCCGGGTTCGATCTCCGATCGGGACGACTTGCCTGGGTGAGGTTTTTTCGAGTTTTTTTCCCCTCACTCCTATGGATGAATATCAGTTAACTTTATCAGGCGATTGGAACCCCACTCATCTTCGCCACTTCCTTTCCTCCCCTATCATCACTTCATTCATCAACCCGTTACTTCTGGTTTTCAGATCGCTCTACAGGCGGCCCTCCGAAGCTGCTGGCTCTCTCGACCGGCCTCCGTGGATTGTATTCATGTGATGATGGATAACTTCTGCAACGGAACCCGGGGCAGATCTTCTCGGGGGAGGACTTCCGCCTCGGACCGTTAAGGGAGCCCTGCGGGGGGGGGGGTTGCCGAAGCAGGAGTGGTACATGGACTCTGTTGGCTGTAGGGACCGGTCGTTAAGGAGGTCGAGTGGTTAGGTCGGTGCGCGTAGAGCAGGGCTGGGCATCGGGAGCGGAACTAGACTCTACAGTAAACGGGGACGCTTAATATTCATCAGTTACGGAATCAACGCTGCACGGTGTTCGGCGGGGAAGAAAGGGGATGAAGAGAAATCATATGGCTCCCCGTGAGAGAGTAGAATCCGCTCTTGCTGCCCAGCCCTGGCGTAGAGGATTGGTGGGCACGCAACTCATCCCATATAGGGGGGTGTACAATAGACCTCAGGTCGTAGCGCGTGGGATGTTCCCTCCCTTCCTCCTAACAAGGAAAAAATTTCAAAAATAAAATAAAAAGTAATAACACCAAAATGCACTAATGATGTTGTTTAGTCAACTGTTCGAAGACATGTCTGAACCTCACAAGTGATACAAACAAGTCACCACTTATGAAGCAACTAAGCCAGGAGATAATTGGGGTAGGGTGGCCAGTTCCTTTCCCTCCATTGGACACATCGCCGACTAGCTACATATTACACTAATCAGACTTCAGATGCATACAAACAATTGAAGGGTTTTTAAAAGAAGAAACCATAGTCCAAGAAGTTAAAATTTGAGATATTGAGCATATGGTGAGCGTATTGTAGCGGCCATCTACTGAATTAGTTGTTGGGGGAAAAACGCCAAAGGCCTATGTTATAGGAGTGGAAATTTTCAGTGGTTTTCATAAAACAACCATAGTTCAAAGACTTATTTTGTGAAAACAGTCATTGTTCTGCCAGGACGATGGTAGCATTTACAAATATCCCATTCACATCATCTTGAAACATGTAGGTATCCATATAATTTTAAAATGTAGTAGATTGGCAGTACTGCTTCTTACGTACGTGGCAAAAGCCACCTCAGTGAAAATACTTTAGCACGTGAATTGCTGTATTAGTTACAGGTCATCTTTAGGTGCAGAAGTAATCTATGAAAGAAACGTAATCAACGAAAAGAGAAGAAACAGGAGGCTATAAAACTTAATAAAGAAAAACAAGATTAAAGGAGAGGCACACTTCAGCAAGAATTTTTCTTAAAACAACCATTGTTCACAGTTACCTGTATTTACATATGAGAACCGTTTTTTCAAAACTCGCTTTCTGCAAAATTATAATTTTTCAAAAGACGCAAATAACTATAGACTGAACTTCATTTCATCACACGGTATTAAATATACAGTACTCAAAATTAAATTAGAAAGGAATGTATTTGTTTGTTTTTCTTTTTAACAATTATCGAACACGTATGCCTATATTTCCACTGCGTACCGATTCTTACGCCTTATCAACAATAAGGGAGTGATAATAATAGAGCGATAACTAGGCTATATAATCAGAAACACTTAAAAAATCAAGGCTGTGATTAGTATCAGGTACATTCTTAAACGTTATTGGTCTGTATTAAATTAGTATACATTATAAATTTGTAATACAACAGAGTCATGAGCTCCATAAGAATTTTCTGCCAAGAAAAAATTAAGCAAAATAAAGGTAATTCTTTTTCTCCAAACCTACCATGCATTCCATAGTTTGCCATAAGACTAAGTATATTAATCAATTATAATATGAAATATGACACTGAATTTAACAATTACGATTGCAATTAGATATTAAACAAACACTAGACGTAACAAAAGATATAGAAGAAAAACTTTCTTAAAATTTAAATGCAGTGACGTGTTAATTAAGTTACAGTTTAGTATACAAATGGCGTCAATTTTTTTTCTTTTTCTTTTTTTTTGCATTTGTGTTTTTCGCTTCTATATTTGTAGTTTTATTTTCCTTTCTTATTTACTTCTTCTTTCTCCATTTGTTTTTTGTACATGTCTATTCGTATTCTGGTGGTGTGGTAGAGAAGGTCTGATGGCCTTAACTCTACCAGACTGATGAAATAAATAAATAAATAAATAAATAAATAAATAAATAAATAAATAAATAAATAAATAAATAAAAGTAACGGTGATAAAAACAAATCGAACTAAACAAAATATATTTAAAAAATATAAAATTGTATTAAAATAAAACAGAATTATAAACTGGCTAAGTCAATAAAATAAAGTACAAACATGAATATACTCGCAATTGGTAATACTTTGAAGATAGGGATCATATTGTTAAGAAAAGCAAAAACCTACAGTGATAAAAATTATATACCGTATCTATTGTATCTATTTTTCTTTTACTTTCAGGGAATGACTGAAAGTGCTGTACTTCAGGATTAGTGCTTGGGAATAATGTTTTAACTGCTCTATTATATTACGTAACATTTATAATATTTAACCCTTTAAAATGCACTTAATATCTTCTATTTCTTTTTTTTTAATTTATGTGTCCATATTCAATGTCTACCCACTTCACTTGAGTAATTCGGGTTCCACATATTGCGGATAGATGACAGAACTATGACCCATTTTCAAGTTGCATACCACTTCGGCGCACCACGCTATGCACGATGTGTATCTGTGGAGAGAGATGTCGTGTACTAGGATAAGTGTAAGTGTAGTGTAGGGAATGGATGATGATGATGATGATGATGAGGAGGAGGAGAGGAGTTATGGCATTTATATAAATGTCATATTTCGGAACCGTCAGAATTCGGAATCTATGTTCCCATCAAGATTTTACCCAAGGCTGCAGAAAAATCATATCCTATATTAAGACATGACCTATCGTCTTGAATGACCCCTTATATGCGTAATTCCTTTATTATTTTTTGCTAAAATTTTATATACTTCCACGTAAATTTAGTTGGAATTCAATACTGTCCTCTTCGTATACACGAGAATTCTTACGTGTCACAGCAAGCTCGTGTAAATCAGCCTCCGAACACGTTGCTATTCAACTCTCTCAGCATTCCTATCTGTTATTAGAGTCTAACATATTAACTTGGTAGCATTGATTACTTAACTGTGTAACCTGTAACAATGACGTGTTTCAGTGAACTGGCTGCATGCTCTAAGAATAAGGAATCGACTTCTACAGATCTATAGGATTCTTTCAGGGTGTTACTTGGGCGCATGTAAATGGAGAAAATGGTGAGTATTTTGAAACTTCTACTGAAAACGATGGAGAAGAGGAGTTACTTCTGGTGAAAGAAAAGTGAACCCTCCATAATGTGATACTATTTCGCTTCTCACTCTTTTCTTCCAATTTTCATTATCTTAATTCTCAGCGTATTCGCATTACATCCCATTTTCTCTTTCTTCTTACTATTCATATTCTTCCCCGATTGTCCTTTTTCTTCTTCTTCCTCTTTTAATTCAAGGTCCGTGGACAGTCGGTCGCCGTTAAGGGGAAAGACCTACAGGAATGACCAAATGTGTGTCCAAATTAACATTTTTTTTTAATTGTTAGCCTAAAAATGCTTCAAAGTTTTGACTTCATTTGAGTGAAATTCCAAGTTCGTTAATAAGAAAGTAATTGCTTTTACGCCATTTTTAAATATGTGTGCTCAAGCGTCTCCGTTGAATGTCCGAAGTTTGTTTATTTTATATTTTTCAACATTTAATATGTAATATCGCCAGACAATAATAAAGATTAATTGAACAAACTTTTCAGAGCATATTCTCACATTATACATGAATAATTCTGTAAGAGGAAATTGTCAAATTTCAAGTTAAAGAATGTTAAAATAGATGTGAAATTTTTCTTTCTGTTCATAGAAATGCAAAAAAAAAAAAAAAAAAAAAAAAAAAAAAACTCCCTCCGTTCCAAAATATGATATAGTAACAAACAAAACAAGTTTGATTATTGCGCATGCGCGCACGAAATGTTTCGCGGTGTGGTATTCTGTTCAGTAGTGAAAGGACTATCAGAACGTGCAGTTGTGAATGTTTGTAATCTTCTGTAGTGCATCAAACTATAATATTTAAATAGTTAATTATGAACAGAAATCAAATGGGCATCTGCTGTGGTGTTCCTGTTGCAGAAAATATAACAACCCAGTCAATTTTGAATAGAACATCTAAGGCACAACAGTCGTATAAAGACGGGTTGTAATTTATTGCAGTTTTTATGTTAATTTTTCTCTCTCAAAACAATGTTTGTTTTCTATTTTATTAATTTGACATCACACAGAATGAAATGTAACTTATTTTTATGCTTTTGTATGTTAATTTATCAGACAAATAAGTATCTAGAAGACAGTGGCGGCTCCTGCATATTTCTTAAGAGGAGGAAAGAAGTTAACAGCACTAAATGATACTTTCTTGAATGAAACATGCTACAAATTAGCCTACATGCATACATGTAAGACCAGGTAGTGTTGGGGTTGGCCTTCCCTTCTGTATAGCAATAATCTGTTCTTGTAAACTGAGTTTCCTAAATTGTCCAAAATATATTATATTTCACTTCCATTCATTGTTGAATAATTGCGCAAATTAACAATTACAAGGAAATTCACAACCTCGTAGCATTTTTCGAGCACACTACAGCATCACACGTGTTGGAAGAGACTAGCTACTAACTCGTAACCGGAACTGTTTTACGGAAAAATGGAAATGGGAATGGGAAATAATCTGAGGAAAGCGAGAACACTGCACCCACCCACGTGGTCTATGTTGCCACATCTACATTTCACAAGTTCAGAATCACATGCTTTTGAAGAATGTCAGTTCTTGTAAAGTCATACTATCATTATTGTTCAAAGCTGCCGGTGGCCGATTAATTTTTTATGTTAAAAATGATGTAGTTTGGAGTACCTACTTTCAATTTGAAATATATTTGTACAAAACTGACAACTTGGCTGTTGCCCTGTCTAGTAAACAATGAATAGAAGAGAATTTCAGGGGCCAACTACGTAAACCTACTTCCTCTTTGTTTTACATAAACCCGACTTTAACTTTCAAATATCCACGAAAGTTTCAAACCATGAACAGTAGCCTATATAAAGTGCAATGAATAATATTTTTGATTTATAATTTAAAAAAAAAGTTTACATGGTGTCTTTCATAGCGTTGCGTTAAAACTGTTTTTTGTTGTGTCTCCTCCTAGATGTATAATAGTCCGATTGAATGCAACATCGTTAGGTGGCAGCGGTAGCGAGCTTGCTGCATGACCAGTCGGTTTCTATTTCCCGCCCATGACTGATTCAGAGGAGGATCTCCTCACTCTCCGTTCATTTACTTGCTTTAAAACTCTGCTTCTTTCTCTGGCCGCTGGTGCGCTGTTGTCTATGTGTGTTAACTGCAGTAGAGGAGGAATGGAGTGCTTTTCTTCCACACAGACAATCTCGCATCGTTCTCACAATTTTCTACAGCACATGAGCGCGCGTCATTTAAAACTCGATCAACCGCGTTTTTCTTATAGCTGTGAACTTAAAAATTATCGAATCTTCCTCGAATTTCAAGGCACATATTTTATTTGGTATTTACTTTCAAAAGAAGAAAATGTGAGGAGGACGTTCCTCCCTTCCCTCCCCCGAGGAACGGCCACTGCTAGAAGATGAATTAAAATTACATTATATTACTGAGAACTTTAACAAATCTGTACCATATTTTGGAACAGAATTAATGACATGTTTCTATATCATATTTTGGAACAGAGGGAGTATAAAAATATAAAAATTAAAATTTCTAAAGATCATCAAACAAAATTCATTAGCAGTCTTTTAGCTTCCATTTAAGACAAGATTTGTGATTTTGTTATACGCATGAGAGCAGATATATAATTTTCTTTGAAATACTGCATTTTTATGTCTGTGACTGTAAGACCATAAAGGGCAAAAGTAAAAATGTATTTAAAAAGCTCCATACATTGATATGAAACTATGTTAGGGAAATAGAAGCTCTATTTAAAATAATATTAGAAAAGAGATTTCCTGTAGGTCTTTCCCCTTAAATAACTAACTAAAAAATTCTACTGCTGCTTGTAGCGTTTCTTCTTCTTCGGCAATTCAATCATTATGATTCTCGAACAAAAGTAGGATGAAAGAAAATTAAACTAAGGTTTATAATGCAGATTAATTGGATCCAAGGGATTATCTCTATAACATGAAAGTTCACGAACGTAACGAATGTAATGACAGCAATCCAGTTATATTCTATTACTCAGAGCCAAATTATAAAAAAGAAGAACGTGTTGTAAGAAGGGATAAAAAATATAAGGCCAAATTAGGATTCCAAAAATGTAAGAATAGGGAATAAAAAGTACAACATGACAAGCCTAATGGCAATATACTTGGTCTATGGCACAAACTAGCTCTCGAAGCTAAACCTGATGTGCTGTCATATCTCACGCAACCGAATAAATAACGTTGCTTGTTGTGAGTACCATGTACCAATTTGCTTTTAGCACCACTACTCTCTTATTAGGTAGCGGCAGCAACAATGCAACTTTCTACCAGACGGAGAGCTAGCTCTGCTCGGAATGACAATAAATTACATCTGGTAGCGTTGGCGACTCCGTCGATCTGATATGTAGGCCGATGTTCTTATTATTCAGAAGGAGGGGACGGAGAAAGGGGTGCGTAATTGATTTCGTAATGAAACGGAAAATCTGGGTATTGTAATTTCGAGTCAACTAAACTCGTGCCCTGAATCGATCAATATTTGTTGCTGGTGATCATAATGTTAAGAATTTATGGCCACAACTCATAGCCGAACCAGTCTTCTCTCGTACAGGGGGTGAACAAAGTCTCAGTATGAACGAACACACTATGGCCCTGTTTACTTCAGCCCAGTTTGCCAGAGTCTGTGGATTCTACGGAGGAAAGGGTGAGCATTGTTAGGTTCGGGGAAACATGTCAAACCTAAATTACTAAAGAGAAATAATAATAATAATAATAATAATAATAATAATAATAATAATAATAATAATAATAATAATAATAATAATAATAATAGTAATAATAATAACAACAATAAAAAATAACAATAATAATAAAAACAATACTACTACTACTACTACTACTACTAATAATAATAATAATAATAATAATTACTTACTTACTGGCTTTTAAGGAACCCGGAGGTTCATTGCCGCCCTCAGATAAGCCCGCCATTGGTCCCTATCCTGAACAAGATTAATCCAGTGTCTATCATCATATACCACCTCCCTCAAACCCATTTTAATATTATCTTCCCATCTACGTCTCGGCCTCCCCAAAGGTCTTTTTCCCTCCAGCCTCCCAACTAACACACTATATGCATTTCTGGATTCGCCCGTGCTACATGCCCTGCCCATCTCAAACGTCTGGATTTAATGTTCCTAATTATGTCAGGTGAAGAATACAATGCGTGCAGTTGTGTGTTGTGTAACTTTCTCCATTCTCCTGTAACTCCATCCCTCTTAGTCCCAAATATTTTCCTAAGCGCCTTATTCTCAAGTTTCACAACCAATAATAATAATAGTAATAATAATAATAATAATAATAATAATAATAATAATAATGCATATTTGTATGTATCCAATGCCTACCCACTTCACTTTACGTGATTCGGGTTCCGTATATTGCGGACTTTGATCCAATTTCTAGTTGTACACCACTTCGGCGGGCCACACTGTACATGATGTGTATCCTTGGAGAATTATGTCGTGTACTAGAGTGAGTGTATGTGTAAGTGTTCGTGTGAGTGATGATGATGATGAAGTTGAGGAAGAAGGAGAAACCCGGCGCCGGCACGTAGCGTACTCCTGTCGAATAGCACCAAGGGGGACACCATACTTAACATCCCCGTCTGATGGACGAATCACTATCAACAGTGACATATGCCTTCTCTTCATATGTACTGCGGAGAGAGTTGGGATTTAACCCAGGCATAATGGTGCACAATCTAGTGATTAGAAGTTGTACTCCGCCATCTCTCCTAGTCCCGAGGTAGAAATTGTATATGAAAATTTCTGACCCAGCCGGAAATCGAACCCGGGCATACTAATACTAATACTTTATTACCAAAACAAAGATACATATATAAAAACACTCTAGCACTCCCAGAAAGAGTAAGTTACATACTCGTGCTCAGGGGGCATTCCACATAATGTTAAGACATTTTATTAAATAACAGAGTAAAAAGTAAAAATAAAAGAAGAAAACACAGATATCACAATAATTGAACTTCAAATGTTCTCTCTGAACAGCAATTTTTAATTGATTTCTTAAAATAAGGAGCATTAGCAAATTGTACGAGTATGTTTGGGAATTTAGCTATTATATTGTTATAAAGCCTTGGACCGAAGTTACTACTGTGATTATAAGCTACAGTTGTGGTACATTTAGGTTCAGTCAAGCATATGTTGTCTGATTTTTTGGTTTTATGTTTATGTGAATATAAATTAAATATATTTCGGTTTTTATGTACGAAATTCAATACGGATACAACGTATAAAACTGTACTTCAAATATACAGAAAGCGGATGAAGCAAGAGGAAATGTTTCTTGAGCGTGCAGTAGTGTCTTCTTAGGGCGGCAGCATACTGCATCGGACAGTCTGTCTCGGACAGGACGATTTTGTCTCGGACCGTTCGATGTAACAGTGATCACATGTATTCTTACGAAAATGCAGCATACTGCATCGGACGAATATCCGGGAACGAATGCCCGCCCGATGCAGTATGCTGCAGCCTCATAGGAATGCGTGTAATCACAGTCACATCGAACGGTCCGAGACAAAATCGTCCTGTCCGAGACAGAATGTTCGATGCAGTAAGCTGCTGGCCTTCCCAGTCAAGCCTATCCCTAACAGTTACCTCTGCGGGGGTTGCGTGGTCTAAAACATCATCTTGTCACACGGGTAGCGAGTTTGAATCCCAGGAAATGGGTAATTTTATTGAAAAATCTATAGTAACATTTGAAATGGACAAGGTCAGAATTGGGGTTCTTAGAATTCTCACGTTTCACCAATATAGGCACCAACATCATATAAGCCTATTACTATTATTATTATTATTATTATTATTATTATTAATATTATTATTATCATCATCATTCCACCAAACTCTGAAGATAACTTACTAAGGGCACCACATAAATTATTTAAAATAGAAAATACTGTACTTGAGATTTAGGTATTTCCATAAAAAAATAGCTTTCAGAGGGAACAATCAACTCAGACACAGAATTGTTGTTAATAGTAATACAGTGCGATTGAAAAGTCCTTCCACAGCCCTATTAGTTCTAGTAACCCTAAAATACAGTTCTGTAGAAAGTTGGCACTCCCCCTTACGCCCTCAGTTCATCATATCCTTAGCGGCCAGTGCTGCCACTTGAATTCTCTAGCAAATATACTTGAATTTTCTACCTGTTGGATTCTCGGCTGTACAACCACTGCGGAGAGACTTTTCGATCGCACTGTATTATATCTTCATTGCAATTTCTTTTATGTACAACCCACGTATACAGATATCAAATTAGCCAAATTGCAACAATGAAAAGAGCATCACTGACAAAAGTCCGATCGGAGAGTCTTAAGGGGTTAGGTACAGCTTAAAGGAGTAAAATTTTGGAAATATGCAACATTTTTTTTCTCCATTACTGTATTTTATACAATAATGAAAATTGGTATGTGTAAAACACTGTCCTTCTGCTATACGATAAAAATATTTTTACGATTTAAAAAGAAATATTTATATATTTTTTTCAAAATTCAAAATTCACTGTGCAGTGATGAAGTGTTTCCCTCATAGCTCAAAAAGTATCCAACATTCTGTGATGAAATTTTTTGTGTGCATTTATGCATGTCATATATAGAATATGATGCAAAATCACTTCTCTACCTTTGATAGATTGTCTGATAAAAAAAATAAATTCATTTAAAAAATGGTGAAATATCAGCATATTCTTCTAACACAAAATACAAAAGATATTATTTATTAAGGAATGTAGTTGAAAGAACATGATATTGTAAACACGAGTCTCAGCAATAAAATAAAAGAAAGAGAACATGAAAAAGTTAACAAGTTTATGAGTTATGAGGGAAACGCTTTATCACTGCACAGTAAACTGTCACCGTTTTGAATTAAAAAAAATATAGGCTATAAATAATTTTTTTTTTAATCGTATCTTTTTTTCATATAGCAAAAGTGTTTTACACATACCCATTTTCATTATTGTACAATGATACAGTAATAGAGGAAAAAATGTTGAATATATGCAAAAATTTTACTGTTGTAAGCTGTACCTAACCCCTTAAAATTCTACAAAACTAAGGCAATTTCAACTCTGCTCTATGGCTCTGAAACACGGATCTTAATGTGTAGTTAACTCCGAAGAACAGACAATGCTAAAAATAGATTTTTAAGATCATTGGCAGGTTATACCCTCAACAACCAAAAACGGAATGAAGATTTTCGAAGAAAATTAAACATTACAGCCATCACTGAAACCTTCAAGAATTACCGAATCAACTAACAGGAACACATATTACAGATGCCGAACCGAAGACTAATCCAAAGAATATGTAATTATAGACGTCTTGGGAAGAGAGATTTTGGACGGCCGAAGAAGTGATGGAGGGACAAACTTTCAGTCTGAAGCGGAACAGCCAAGAGGATAATCCTTAATCGTTAATAATGATGATGATGATGATGATGATGATGATTATTATTATTATTATTATTATTATTATTATTATTATTATTATTATTGCTATTTTCTCTGGACATCACAGTCTAGTATATACAGTCATGAAGCTTGAGTTTTGAGGGTGCTAGGAACAATAGACTGTGCCAGTACTATTTCGCATTGTCTGTAATGAGGCGATATTAGCGATCCTAGTGGTTAGCAACTATCTATGTATGCATATTTACTACGTATTGAGCTTCGTGACTGTATATACTAGACTGTGGTAACATCCTAAATAGACAGCAAAGTTTCGTACGGTATATCGCCTCTGTCCTAACTTGGATACCCCTGTCATACGCCTACTGGATGATTACTACTACAGGCTTCTGGTTTTAACTACGTGCAGAGGACTTTTGCTGTTGAGATTTCAGTAGCGGAAAGGTCAGTGGTTCAAACAGCCAAACTGAAATTGGCTTTACTGAAATATTTGAAGTACTTCAGAGATTTAAGTGTTGTTTGTACATAACTGTTCTCTATTAGCGAACAGATTGGTTGTTACTCACCGACTGATACAACTTTTATCGTACTTTAGAGCGAGAAAATAAAACTCACACTCCGTACCTTTTAGTCGCAATGTGTGTAAAGGCTAGGCAGAGTTATGAATACCACGAGAATCGAACTCTCCTTCCAAAATAAACAGTGGAAGATCGTTAATGAAGACCTTACAAGAATACTTGACGCACCATGACAAACTGCTGCCACACTATTGATTAACAACTGGTTACGAATGTAACGTTGAACATCTGCTGTACTTATAGAACAGTCATTAACTTCTCTTCGTCCAAGTTTATCCCGTGTAATAGGAAAGTCTTCAGACTTGTGATGCAGTTAAGGAAGTGGATATCATTTCAAAACACTTGAAATGAACTAAATTCTAACGACTTTAACTTTAAATGTAGTACATATAACCAAATAATCAACATTACAGGAGTTTTGAAATTATGATTACAACGATTAATTTTGATTAATTCTGTCTAAAAATTTAGAAATCTACACATTACTGAAATCCTGTATGTGACTCTTGTAACGAGAACTAAATACAATTTTAAACATCAATCTATTTTCTGTGTGATGCAAGAAATGCTTTCAAAGTTTTGAACATTTTAATGATTTAAGTGAAAGACAAGGATATAATAATAATAATAATAATAATAATAATAATAATAATAATAATAATAATAATAATAATAATAATAATAATAATAATCCCGATTTACCACGAAAATCGTCTGTAGCTGCATTTAGATTGGCAACAGTCCATGACTGTTTGGCCAAACACCTGCATAGAATTGGAATGTATCAGTCCCCTAACTGCCTATTGTGCAACTCAAACCAAGCAATGAATTCGGAACACCTCAAAATCTGTGCTTCATTGATTGACCATGATAATATCTTTAACAAATATTGGAGTGCAAGAGGTCAAATGACTTTATTGTCAAACGCCTGGCATTAGAAAACAACAACAGCATAATAATAATAATAATAATAATAATAATAATAATAATAATAATAATAATAATAATCATCATCATCATCATAATACTAGTATTATTAGTAGTAACAACTATCCGTAGTGGTACAACCATTTAAACCTTCGTTAGGCGCGTGGGGTACAGGTGTATCCCAGACATTTTCGTTTTGTGATATCTTTTTTCTACGAGTATTTCTACATATTTCTGCGCATGTGTCGCTTAAGGTACCCTCCCGCTTATCTGTCTTGAACAGATTTGAGGAGACAATTTGACAAGGAGAAAGGGAAAAAATACACAGTAAAGTGAAAGAGATGAAGACAGAGATGACCAAGTGAAAGGAGAAGAGACGAAGAGAAATAGAAATGAGAGGACGAAGAGAAAGAAGAGAAGAAGAATGAAAGGACGAGGATAAGGAAGAGAAGAAAAATGAGAGGATAAGGAGAAAAAAGAAGAAGAATGCGAGCAAGAGGAAAGAGAAGGTGAATGAGAAAACATGGAGAAAGAGAAGAAAGAGGAGAATGAGAAAACGAAAAGGAGGAGAAGAATTAGAAGACAGAGAGAAAGAGAGAAGAATGCGAGCAAGAAAAAGAGAAGATGAATGAGAAAATGTGTAAAAAAGAAAAGGAGAATACTAGATGAGATGAAAGAGGAGAATGGGAAAACGAGAAAGAGGAGAATAATTATAGGACGAAGAGAAGGAAAGAAGAATGAGAGTTAGAAGGAAGAGAAGACGAATGAGAAAACATGGAGAAAGAGAAGAATTTTTGGACAAAGAGAAAGAGAGAAGAATAAGAAGACAGACAGGAAGATAAAGGTTGATATATTGGATAAGAATTAGGAAAGGAACACAAACAGGAGTTGAATGAGAGGACAAGAAGAAAGAGATAATGAAAGTATTAGAAGAAGAATGGGATGTCTAAGAAATACAAGTAAACAATGCGAGAACAAAGAGAAAGAGAAGGAGGACAAAGATAAGAGGAAAAGCAGAAAGAAGAAGAAGGCCAAGAGGGAGATGAGAAAGGAGAGAGATGTCAAGGAGAAAGAGAAGATTAAAATTATGAGGGAAATAAACGTGCGAAGAGAGAGATGAAAGAAAGACGAGCAGAAAGAGTAGAATAAGAAACATGAGAATAGGAGGGAGACAGAGGAAGATTAGAGATGCGAGGAGAAAAGAACTATCTGCTGGAGTTTGGCAGAAGTAACGTGCCGCACTAACAGTGGCAAGCTGTTTGTAAGTAAAAGTGTCACGAAAGTGCGGAAGTCATGTACGTGCCAACTATGTACTGGAAGTTCTTTAAAATTAATTCACGGGTGACTTTATTTATCCTCAATGCACCACACACTGACCTTCGGTAGATCACGATGCGGCCACAAAAAGTGGAGAGCCATCACAAAGAAATCAACTAACTTACACCAAGAGGAAAAAGCAAATCTTGATTGGAGGTCATTGAGTAGGCCTAGGCTTCCTGTTTTATTAGCAAGTTCACACTTCGCTATTTTTTTTTGAAATGCATTGAAGTTTCTTTACTGGAAACTATAAACAATAACTACTTTATTTACATGAAGCTTCAATGTTTTATGAATTTATAAATATACCTACAATAACTACAAATTGCTGTGAAACTTATGGGTAGTTACACCGAATAAATACTATTTCCGTAGCTGCCGGATAGGCTTAAGGTTTAAGGGGTTAGGTACAGCTTACAGCAGTAAAATTTTGGAAATATTCAACATTTTTTTTCCTCCATTACTATATCTTGTATAATGATGAAACTTAGTATGTGTAAAATATTGTTCTTCTACTATGTGAAAAAATATTTTTACGATTAAAAAATTATTTACATTTTTTTTTTTTCAAAATTCAGTTCACTGTGCAGTAATGAAGCGTTTCCCACATAACTCAAAAACTATCCAACATTCTGTAATGAATTTTTTTGTGTGTATTTATGCATGTCATATCTACAATATTATGCAAGATCACTTCTCTACCTTTGATGGATTGCCTGATAAAAAATAAATTCATTAGAAAAATGGTCAAATATCAGTATTTTCTTCAAACACAAAATAAAAGAAATAATATTTATTAAGGAATGTAGTTCAAAGAGCATGATATTGTAAATATGAGTTTCAGCAATAAAATAAAAGAGAGAGAACATGGAAAAAGTTAACAAGTTTATGAGTTATGAGGGAAACGCTTCATCACTGCACAGTGAAATACCACCATTATGAATTTTGAAAAAAATATATAAATAATTTTATGCTCGACCATGCCGAAATGTAGTAATAATATACACCTGGTAGCAGTCCTTTAATGCATGTCATTAAAGCACATCTACTTATTAAAGTACAGGTGTTCAGCCAATGACAAGTCAGCTTTGTACCGTTATAAAACCGCAAGTATCGATTATTCTCGGATATGCAATCGAAAGAGAATTAGCGAAAAGTCACGGAGGCTGGAAATCCGATACTGTCGCAGAAGGTTATGTTCTGTTACTATAATAATTAGCGTTAATTGTAAATAATATTCAAATAAATTCAATTTGTCATCTCCTTTTTCAATGTCTAATTTAATTTCAATGTAATATCAAAGTTAATATTTAGTTTACTCTGTAAGTTCTTATAGGCTATTAAGGTCAATGTGGACATTTGTTCCTCGGAAAAAATCAATACAGTACTTTCGCGTCTGCGCACATCTCACAATTTACGAGGTATTGCTCAAGGTCAGTTAGATACAAATAAAATGAATAATTTCAAGTTAGAAATATAGTCGAGCATAAAAAGTCGTATGAAACTCGACTATAATGGTAATTAAGAAGCTCGTATGAAAATTATGAAATTCGTTTGCGCTCGTTTCATAAACATCCATACTCGCTTCTTAATTACTATCATTATAGGCTCGTTGCATAATGTACTATTCTTTAAATCGTAAAAATATTTTTTCATATAGCTGAAGGACAATGTTGAATACGCTATGTCTAAAAAAATTACTTCTGTAAGCTGTACTTAACCCCTTGAGCAATTTGTACATGACGATACAAATGGGTTGGGTGCAATTTGTTTTAGCTGTGTCTGTCAGAAAATTCTGACATGTTGTAAGACATTCCTTGGCTCATTTATAAATGTGCATTTTACAGCATAAAAACTGAGATATTACTTCGCTTCTAAATATTTTCCAATTATTTTTTTTTTACATGTATTACAAATTCTTTCAGCTATCATTGTTAATAGCTTGTGAAAACTCGGTGTATAAGAGCACATGTTATTCTACAGACCTACAGTCTTATTAATAACTTTTATACAGACGTTTAACTGCCTTATACTTATACAGTGAATACATCGTTTATAAGTCGTGTGTAAATTCCTGACTAATAATCACTATATACGCCGTTTACAACAATACAACTATTATACAGCTACGTTATAGTTGTGTCATTATTTTATTACGAAAGGTAGCAGAATAACTGAGGTTCTCTAGTGCATCCGTTAGTATGCGCTAGCGTGCCCCGCAGAGTATCGATAATCCTCGGTAGATGTTGAACAGGGTAGTTGATAAGGGCATCCTTGACGTACTCCTCTCCCTATTTCGCTTCCTTCTGACATTTCTTATCCTATCCTGACTTTGACCGTTATTTCATATAAATACAGCCTCCTCTTTTTCCAATCCACACCAATTTTCTTTAGGATCCCCATCAGTTTATTCAAATTCACTCTGTCAAACGCCTTTTCTACGTCCACAAATACTATATACACTTCTTTATTCTTCTTTAGGTATCTTTCGCCGTTGAAAGAATATTAATATTGTATTATCATAAACTAGTGAAGTATGTAAAATACATTTATTGATATCATTAGTTGATTTAGAGAATAGCCGTGAACAGTTGTAGATATTGGATAATTTGTCAAATATTCTATATACAAGATTTTACAATACAAAAACAAAAATATATCATTATATTTACTGAAAATTGAAAAATCCGCCACAGACGGAGAATGTTCTTGATGTTGCTATCTCCTTCTCTCCTCGATCTCCACACTCTGCTGATTTACGGTTTGCGTTCCAGTGAATCGGAAATATATTTTCGCGATCGTTGAGATAGATTAGTGAGCCAAAAATGAAAAATAGTAACTTGGCGATAGCTACAATGCATTTCACCGAATTGAAGATTAACCATTTTAATTTGTATGTTATTTGTCTTATTATTATTATTATTATTATTATTATTATTATTATTATTATTATTATTTCAATATAAACTTAACAACAAACACATACATACTCATATACTTGTATTTTGAAGTTCAAAGGCGGACTCTGCTACTTTTCTGCAAAATCACATCAATACGAGCAGGTTAATTTGTTTTATTTCACCTATAATCTGTTTTGAATTTGGAAATTGAGAAAATAAAGTGTCACATACAGCTAGAAAACACTCTTTAACAATCTCTGCATCTGTAAATGGCTTAATTGTATGGTAGCCTATGATGTTTTTGTTGTCAATTCATATTTATGTACAGTGGAGTACATTCGTTTCTGTTCAGATATTCGGACATTTTTAACATTTTCAGTTTTTCTATTCTTGATTGAGAATGTTTTTGCTACTTATCAAAGTTTTAATGCACACTATTGTAAATCCTTATCTATTAAGATAAAAACGTTTATATCCTATTATTATGTCAAGACATAATGAACACATGAGACATGACACTACTTCTTTTATTTTATTATTATTTTTTTTAAGAAATCGAATACGTTTCATTGTTGAACACCTTCATTGGCAGTAATGATACAGGGGAACCAACGTTTTCTTCATTTGCACATTACTACAGAAATTGAAAAATGATTCTCAGAAAAAGAGTTGTAGTAGTAACATTAGTTCAAAAGCCGCAGTAAGTGTCTGAGAGCCTCATGCGGCCCGCGAGTCGCATAAAATTAGTACCACTGACATAGATGCATGGATCCGTCCAGAATCCGCCCTTGAAAAGCCAAACCAAAGTGTTGATGGTCGTCACGGAGATAGTAATACTGGTAATGGTGATTGTGGCGGTTATGATGATGACTTGTCTCGATGGTGATACTGGTGACGATGGCAACGGTGCTATACCTGGTAAGGTTTATCTTGTCTCAGTAGCAATAAAACCAAGTCCCTTCAAATGAGGGTGGAGATTATAGGAGGGTTGTAAATTTTCAGGATTCCTTTCAAAATCTTGTTATTGTACAGGCTACCGGAACTCAGTTTCTTGAAAGACAAGCTCAGTGACGGAACTGTACAGTACGAAGAGAAATATTTTGTTACTTTATTTTGCGCTACAGAATGTATCAACTAGTCCCTACCGCCACTGACATCGTTTCACTCCCCCCATCGCAATGCAATAACAACACAGACGAGGTAAGACATATCTCCTTTCTCTCTCTTTTCACAGTGAGACAAGATTCATCACACAGTCCACACCTGTGCAGTAACGGTCAGCGCGTTTGGCCGCGAAACCAGGTGGCCCGGGTTTGAATCCCAGTCGGGGCAAGTTACCTGGTTGAGGTTTTTTCCGGGGTTTTCCCTCAACCCAATACGAGCAAATGCTGGGTAGCTTTCGGTGCTGGACCCCGGACTCATTTCACCGGCATTATCACCATTTCATTCAGACGCTAAATAACCTAGATGTTGATACAGCGTCGTAAAATAACCCAATAATAATTCATCACATAGACTTTAGTAGTGGTGGTGGTGGTGGTGGTGGTGGTGATTAGTGCGATGGCGATGACTTAAAAAATCAGATCTATATTTTTAATTCTTGAAACGGGCTAAAAATAAATTTGTAGCTTTCTACTGTGTAAACCTCAACCTCACAAGACACCTTTGTCACACAGTTGCTAGAAAAGCCTTGAACAGTGCATTCCGCCTCTTCCAATACAACCTGCTGCTCTCAGTTTAGTCAACCTGTCCGCCTACAAATTTCCTCAAAGACTCAAAGACGCCGCCGGGTTCTAAGCTAACGTCTTCATTAAGAATCGCAAAACGCGATCGACTTCAACATGGAACGACGGGGTCTCAAACCCGGTTCCGCACGGCGGGACGCCTAGCGCCCTGGCAACATTATTAATACAATTACACACAACGATCTGGCCTCTATGCAAAGTGTATCATCAATTTTCATAGAAACTCGCTAATGAATAGCCTGGATTAACCTTATGCTGCTAAGCACATAAATTGACGCTGAACGAACACCTTACACTGAGCAAAGAGATGTAAATACTCGCCTGTAGCGCAGCAATTACGTGCATCCTCGCTATGAAACTGACAGTACGAGGCAAATTCCCATTTCAACTCACTCATTAGTATTAAATCTTCAATTACCTATGCCTAGTCGAAGAAAAAACGTTTACACCGGTCTTCTATGTCAACAATCCTTAAGCTATTTCTGGCGAAATCAAATGGAATATTTTACAAATATAAATGACGTCGGGTGATTTCCTTTGGAGCACTTGTCCTTCGTCAGCCATTATATGGGACTCACCTCACCAGCCCCGTGAAGAATGCAAAATTAATGCATCAATTGTTACTCACTCCAAAGCTACTTCTAACCACGCCCCTATTGGCCAGCTTCCAAAATTATAACGTCCATATTACAAGCTTAATAAAAACATTGACGAATCACTATAACCAACACGGTAGCTGAATGGTCAAACCTTCAGCCTGTCACCGCCTCTTATCAGTCCGACTACTTCCCACTCGCAGCTTCCCCTGTGGTGTTCCCCTGCGGTCAGGGCCGATGAGCTCAGTCCAACACTGTAGGAGCTGATACGAGATGTTATGGCACCAACCTGCGCGGCCAGCAGGGTAGAGGAGTGGGGGTTTTTGAGTTACGGATCTCAAGCTCAGAGTGGCAGGCATATCCGTTTCATCTCTTTCTAGATTCGTCTTACCTAAGTGTCACCACTTTCCTACTCAAGATTCTGAATGTACCTAATGGAATTACGTCCGCTATTCCATCTTTATATTTTTATTCTCCGTCCGAATCAGACGACTGTTCTGTGCTGGAATCAGATGTCCCTAAGTTTATGGAAATGTTCTCCAAAATACTGTCCATCACGTGCTCACTTTCAGAGTAATTGTTCTCTACTTTCTTCACATAATCATAAACTGATATCCATTTTTGTAATACGCAATTGCAGATTGCAGAGTCGGCCTCTGCTTATGCGTAGCGTAGAAATTATAGATGAGTCTTCTTAGGACTTCCTCATCAAAACTGTCTACAGCTGCAACAATCTTCTTCTTCGGCTGTCATTTTTCCGGACTGGAGAAAGAATCTGCTGTTCCTGCCGCAATATTTTTCCCTTCTTTCCTGATTCTTGCCAAGGTTCGCTTTGAAATACCAGTGGCAGCCAGTACTCTTGCACACATGCTTTTCAATGGAATTGGTATTCCATTTACAGCCTCTTCTGATATGAATTTCCATACATTGCATTGTATGCTATTTCATGTCCTTGACTATGAACTACTCTATGATTTCACACCTTAGACAATGCCATAATGAGGGAGCTCAGAAGGACAATGTTTTCAGTATTAGCAATAGCGGTAGTAGCAGAACGATCTGAACACTCGGAATGCTAGTAACCAACTGACCCAACACCCCTCCAGTTGAGTGTGAGGGCGAGACCAAGCAAACGAACTAAAATGCGTCACTCGCGCTGGTGCCGTAACTTCTCGTCTGGACTCTACTTTACTATTATACATCATCATCATCATCATCATCATCATCATCATCATCATCATCATCATCATCATCATCATCGGCAAGAGGAAATGTGAGGAGACAAAAAGAAAGTGAAAGTAAAGGAAAGTGGATGGAGAGCGTTGAGTGAAAGAGGAATAAAGAGACAGAATATTTAATTAACTGTATATTTTATTATGTAAATATTTTACGGCTGTAAAAAATATGCAAATTTGACATTATTTTTGCAGGTAATTATTAGCTAATTTAATATGCTGAATAGCGTTTATAAAGTGTAATATCTGTATATTAAACATGAAAAGTTTTGTTCATTTAGCTTTTATAGTAGGCTGAGATATAAAAATAAATAAATTTCACTGATTTTTTGCAGGCCAATGGTGTACTTCCTGCCCTTAAATCTACTACACGGTGAGCGCAGCTTTACTTCCTTCCCTCCTGCAGAAAGCCATCCTCAGAACTTTATTGCCCACGGAAATCTCTTACTCTCGGTTGGGTTTGAAACCGGAAACCACGGATAAAATGCATAACAAGGTAACCACTAAACTACCTATAGTATCCGTCACGTAACTTGGCGGTTCGGACAAGATGCGCCGTGGCATCGACCATGACGTCATGTCGTATTAATCAACTTCTTGTATTCACATCCTATTCAACATTACGACCTTTGTCTTCAACCTGCTAACTTCACTGACGCAGCAACGTTGCTGAACGTAGCTCCTTCTCTCTTGGAGCAGCCAACTGCCAAGTTACGTGACGGACACTGTAGTTTCTTTTTATTTTATTTTAGTAGGTTATTTTACGACGCTTTATCAACAGCTTAGGTTATTTAGCGTCTGAATGAGATGAAGGTGATAATGCCGGTGAAATGAGTCCTGAGTCCAACACCGAAAGTTACCCAGCATTTGATCATATTGGGTTGAGGGAAAACCCCAGAAAAAACCTCAACCAGGTAACTTGCCCCGACCGGGAATCGAACCCGGGCCACCTAGTTTCGCGGCTAGACACGCTAACCGTTACTCCAGATACTGTAGTACGAGAAGAAAAAGAAGAAGAAGAGCGCAATATGATATCGAAGAAAACAGGATAATACTAGCATGAAGAAAAGAAGAATTAGGCGGAAAGGAAGCATGTTACCTTTCAGTCCTCTTCAAGGGACCGAACCCAAAACAGGCTGTTTTCTATCATCCAAGCAACGCGACCAATTAAAATTCTTTCCCACAACAATGAAGACGCCAACTAGAGGCGCGAATTTATGGCGGCATCTCCCACAGAAGCGGGCGGTGTGGGCGCGGGGCTTGTTTGCACAGCCCAAGGGAGGGGGGTTTTATTGTTGGTTCCGTAGAGTGACGCACTGCAGCTCATCTCTTCTGTGAGGAGGAACAACAAATAACCACTGAGCCATGTGCTCCTTTCTCAACACACCCGACCACTGTTTGTTTCCCTCGTCATATCAGAAAGTTGCACACATCCTCTGAGGTCAAGTGCCCACACAGACGGTGCAGCCTGCGTGCGCGCTTAACATGCATCTACGACTGTGACAAGTGCATTAAGATAATTCGTTACTTAACATCCATGTTTTAACTGAAGAGTTTGTACACAGAGGCAACGAATTAAAATGGCAGTGGAAATAAAAGTAGTCGAAGATATATCTGCATACAGCTGCTTTTATTAAAATCCCACAAGATCTGCAGGACATCAAAATGAAGTCCCTTTGGTAAGAAACTGAGCTGTGCTGATTCACTGATATCAAAGCAAAATACAGTATGAAACTTAAAGAAATACATTACTTACACGGTTAGGTGTATCAGGGTCATCAAATTGCTAACATAATAGAAAAACGAAACTACAAGGGAAAATACTCAATTCGACTGGAATTCTATGAGGAGGTAAGAATTCTATCAAATTCATTGGGAATAAACATAAAAAATAAACACGAATAAGACCAAAAACTGAGCCGAGGAGGAAAGTATAATACAGTTGATATAACTTACATTAACAAAATCTGGAAGAGAAATCATGAGAATATCATAACAAAACAAAAACAAAAAATGCGAAAAAAGTACATAGAATATAATAAAGAAGAGGCACAACAAAAGCAGTAAGACTGATCGAAAAAAGAATAAGATAAAAAATAATTGAATGAGGACGAAAATGAGAACAAAAATGAATAGAGACAAATACGAATACAAAAGGAGAAAAAGAGGACAAGAAAAGCAACAGAAATAGGAGAACAGGAAAGTTGAAACGAAATAATAAAAAAATACGAGAAAGAATGAAAGAAGAAAGAAAAAACACTAACGAAAGAAGAAAATAAAACCAAGAACGCGAACAAGAAGAAGAAGAAAAATGACGACACAAATCAGAGGAGACAATAAAATAATGAGAATAATAATAAAAGGAGAAAGGAAAGAGAATGAAAGAACTGAAATACGAACAAGGACACGAAAAATACGATGGAAAAAAGAACGATAATATGAAAAACATGAGAGAAGAATCAATGAGGACAGAAATGAAAGAAGAAAAGAAGATTAAAAGAACAAAAAGTAAAGAGTACTATTAAGAATAAAGTAACAAAGAGAAGAACAAAGAAAGGAAAGAGAACACCAACATGAATAAAAACCAAAAAGAGGGAAGGGAGAATACGAACAGAAGGAAAGAAAAAATCTGGAGTACAAAGAACAGGGGAAAAGAAAAGAACGAAAAGGCGAACAAACGAAGAAAAGAATGAGAAGACAAACAACCGGAGAAAAGAAAAGAACGAGAGCAAGAACAACAAGAGAACACGAACGGAAGAAAAGGAAAGAACGAGGATACGAATAACAGAGAAAAAGAGAAAACACGAACAATAGAAGAAAAAAGAAAACACAACCAAAGAGGAGAAGAAAAGAAAACATGAACAGCTGAAGAAAATAAAAGAAAAGATAACGTGAACAATATGGGGAAAGAAGAAAACGATAATACGAACAACAGAAGAAATGAAAAATCGAAAACACGAACAGGAGAAAAGAAAAATTGAATACACGAACAGGAGAAAAGAAAAATTGAAAACAGGAACAACAGGAGAAAATAAACGAAAATAAGAACAAGAGGAAAATAAAGAACAAATCTAACAAGAATAAAAAACAAAGACAAGAAGGACAACACTAACAAGAGGATGTAGGGAAAATCACGAACGCGAATAACATAGTAAGGAACAGAACAGGAATGTTTGTCCGCTGCGTGCTATACCAGGAAGGTCCCGAGACGGAAACCAGTGAGATTGAAACTCTTGGCCACCTTTTGGGTGCCTGTCCTTTCAGCGAGACACTGCGGAACTCTAGACATCACAGAATCAGATCCACGATTGCCGAAGCCTTGAGGAAGAAAGGTCTTACTGTACACGAAGAAGTCCATGGCATCTCTCAAGAGGGATTCTGTCTGCGAATTGACATGCTTGCCATTCCACCAGGCTCTACATCCGCCTACATTATCGACCCGACATTTATCTTTTCTGGTCTGTTTTGTTTTCTCTCTGTGTGTTAGTTATGCTTTGTGCAATAAGGCTGTCCCGTTATTGGGAAAGCTGAAAGAGTGTCTTTTATATTATTTTAAACAAGAGAATGAACAAAATCACGAGAAAAACAAAATAAAAAGAACACGAAGAAGAAAGCAAGGAGTAAACATAAAAAAGCTCGAAAATAAAATAGAAAATAAAAACTAAGCACAACATTTCTTTTGATTCACACATTTTTTAGAGAACTATCCTACGGGAAAGAAAAGAGAAAGCTCTTCGACTTGGAGGATTTACGAGTGTACTGGTAATGACTGTCTATCTATTCCGAAGGCTGGCTGCATACTTGCAGTAATGAGATCGATGTGTCGTGAAGTAATACTACATTGTTCATCATGTGTAAACCGCTAATAACAATAATCACGTTTTACATCAGGACTGCAATCAGATGGATCGCCATATTTGACACAAATGGCTTACAGATCGACTATGCTTGCTACTCCAGCATGCATGAGTACGTACACACTTTTTATTCTGCAGTTGTTGATGCAACGCCAATAATGTCGATAGTAGAATATTAAGTTTCATTTTCTAATTGTGTGAAGTTTGGTTTTTCAATCATTCGTAATATTAGGCACTAATTTCAGTTTCTTTTTAATACAGATATACTTTAAGTGCTCATGAAATGTCATTCAAGAGTTAACACTTTAGAACGATTTGATGAAATTAGCACAATACTCAACTATCTACTCTACAATGACTACGATTGTTCCTTCAAGTACAACAAAACATTAAGAAAACTGTGGAATTTACGCAACAGAAAAATAAGGAATTGTAGAATACAGAAGATAAACCAATTGAACATACATACATACATACATACATACATACATACATACATACATACATACATACATACATACATACATACATACATACATACATACATTACATACATAACATACATACACACGTAAGAATCGTAGAAGTATTTTGAAGTTCTGTACAGAAAATTGAAGAATCTTATACTTTTTGTTTTATATGTGTGGACATGAAGAAGGATGGACGGCGTGAAATGGACAAATAGAATAAGAAACGAAGCTGTGTTGGAAAGAGTGGGTGAAGAAAGAATGATGCTGAAACTAATCAGGAAGAGGAAAAGGAATTGGCTGGGCCACTGGTTGAGAAGAAACTGTCTACTGAAGGATCAACTGGAAGGAATGGTGAACGGGAGAAGAGTTCGAGGCAGAAGATATCAGATGACAGACAACATTAAGATATTATGGATCACATGCGGAGACTAAGAAGAACACAGAAAATAGGAAAGAGTGGAGAATGCTGGGTTTGCAGTGAAAGACCTGCCCTTGGATAGAACACTATGAATGCCGGTCTGAAATTGTCCCTTCTCTACGTCACGTGGTGTGAGATTTTCTACAAAGGAAACTACATTATTTATTCATTCATTCATTCATAGTGTTCTGCCCAAGAGCAGGTCTTTCACTGCAAACCCAGCATTCTCCAGTCATTCCTATTTTCTGCCTTCCTCTTTGTCTCCTCATATGATCCATATATCTTAATGCCGTCTATCATCTGAATTATTTAGGCCTATTATTAAACAGTCTTATACAATTACTTATTTGTTCATTATTTCCTTCAATTAAGTCCATTCCTATTTTCCCTTCATTCATCTCCGTTCATGTATTTTCATCCTTAACATTTCTGTTTCCTAGCAATAAGTTTCTCTTCGTATTACATCTTACAATAAACTAAAAATAAAGAAATAATTATAATGAGTTTATTATCATCCTCTATATTTACAGATTTATCAAGTGCGGTCTTGGAGTAAAGTCTGAACTATACATTCAGGCAATGACGAACGCATCTGCCTTCAGCATGTAAAAGAATGCTAGGTTTGCTACTATGCGGTCAGCCGATTGTACCTTTGAAACAAGATACTGGTACACTCAAACCCACAGACATCCAAACCCCACACTTCCACTGTCACAAGGCAAGCGGCACTATAAAAGTGCACAACATTAATCGATCTTTCACAATATCTGCACCTCAAAACGAACGATTCATGTGGTAAACAAACAGAGGGTTTGTACCATCCACACGAACGCCGGGGGCAAGAATATCCACAAAGAGTTTCAAATGAAAAGCCACTGTTCTCTGCACAAACTACTGCCACCATCTCTGTGCCACTGTTTATGAACATTACGATGCCCCTGCAGTTAATAAATTGCCAGTAACCAAGTCGGTCGAAAGAGAATGGTAGAGGAAGGCTTACTTACTTACTGGCTTTTAAGGAACCCAGCGTTTCATTGCCGCCCTCACATAAGCCCGCTATCGATCCCTATCCTGTGCAAGATTAATCCAGTCTCTATCATCATATCCTATTTCCTTCAAATCCATTTTAATATTATCCTCTCATCTACGTCTCGGTCTCCTCAAATGTCTTTTTCTCTCCAGCCTCTCAACTAACACTCTATACGCATTTCTGAATTCGTCCATACGTGCTACAAGCTACTTGCACAAAATATCTGAATGAAATATTATACATTTTTCATATTACAATAGTGTATCTACTATTTAATCATATGTCTATAATTTATAACTCTCGTTGCCAAACTTTCAGAACGGCCCCGAGGTTCACTCAGCCTCCTATAAAATTGAGTACCGGGTCTTTCCCGGAAGTGAAAGGCGGTCAGAGCGTGGTGCCGACCACACCACCTCATTCTAGTGCCGAGGTCATGGAAAGCATGGGGCTCTACCTCCATGCCCCCAAAGTGCCTTCATGGCATGTTACGGGGATACCTTTACCTTTTTTTTTTTACCTATAATTTATAACAATCCTTTTTTCTTATGTCGCTTTAACTTAGAAAGTCATAGTGCGACAATAAATAAACAATTCTTACACTTTACATAGAGTTTATTATATTACAATAATCATTTTAGATACATTTGTAAATGTTGATAGCTTTCAGAAATTTAATTAGTGTGAACTGAATGAAATCTGTTGGTATATGAAATTGATCTCGATGAAAGTGATATAGTGGACATTTAGAAATTAAATGGCTTACAGAGACTCTACTATGGCAATTGTACATGTAGGAGGAAGAGTTCTGCCTAGAAGATAAGAATGTGTAATTTTGGTGTGGCCAAGTCGCAGTCTGGTGATTATAACTTGATCTTGACGTTTAAAATTCTCTAGTGGATATTTCATTCTGGAATGCTGTAATATTTCGTGAAGTTTGCTGGATGATGACTCTGTCCATGATGTTTGCGAAATGTTGTGCAGTTTTCTGGATATGTATTTAATCCTTCTTAGTGGTACAAAACTACTCTATAAAACAATTTGTCAGGAGACAAAATAGAAACTATGGTATTCCTTTGAGTTGGATCCGATACCCGACTATTCAGGTTTACACAATACAAAATATATAATGAAGTAGAAGAAAATGACAATAATAATCTTGCAGATGATATAGGCCTAGTACTTTTCTCAGAAGAACAATATCGTCGGTTTACAAGGAAAGTACATTAATGGTTAGGTTTTAGTGAAGAAAAATTCGCTCCGGCGCCGGAGATTGAACCCGGGTCTTGGTTCTACGCACCAAGTGATCTAATCACTGAGCTACGCCGAAGTTCAATCCACAGCACCGGATCGAATCCCCTTTTTCCCTTTGTGGCCTGACTCCATGTTCGGCATGTATGTTGACATTATATTAAGTCAACTACCATTATACAAGGAACGCACTCAATTGAGTGACTTTAATGGCCGGGATTCAACAGTATATGCACTGTTGGGCGAAGAATGTACATTAGGTTGGATAAAAAAGTAATGGCAAGAGTTCGATAATTCTGACATGCCTTATTCACAGGGGTACAACATTTACGTACCTTCAATATAGTCGCCCCCCTTATTTATCATCTTTTGCCAAATGTTTGGAAGGCGTCGTACACCATCAGCGCGTTCATGTTTGTTAATGTTCCATAGTGACTGCTCTATAGCACAGATAAGTTCATCTCTGGTATTGCACCGGGTCCCTCACAGTTCCTCTTTCACTTTGGCGAAGAGATCGTAATCGCATGGGCTCATATCAGGTGCGTACGGTGGATGTTCCAGAATCTCCCATTGCCGCGGCGCAAGAGGTCCTTGACAGCAGCAGCGGTGTGACTCCTTGCATTGTCATGAAGAATGTTAGGGTTCTGTACCACCAAGTGTCGTCGTTTTCTCCTGAACGCTGGACGAAGGTGGTGGTGCTTCACACAGTCCCTGAAAACATTGTTGTACACTGCGATCTCGTGCCACGTCAATTCTGACGCAGGAACGTTGCTCTAGTTTTGTAAACATGGTCTGAGGGCACTCGCACTGTCCCTATGAAAGTCAATGTTCTACACACTGCAGTAGATTGACAGAGTCCTGTCGCCGCTGGCTGCACTAACTCATCTAACAGTCCTTGTTCATGTCCACACAACTGGCAGCTCTCGAACGCACCATCGTCATGCGACAGCAGTGTTGCCATAACTTTTTATCCAACCCTTGTATATAAAGAATCTAGAATTACGTTAAAAAAACGAAATTACAAAACAATCTAGAACGAAAATATTACAGCACACCACCTACATTATTTTTCATGTGAAATGTCTATATTCGACCTACAAATTGGGAAAATACTCGTACGGTATGCAATATATAGTATAAGACTAATTTCCTGAAGTCGATTGTAATGGGAGCACCTTGCTTTCATTATTGCATCAGCCTTTAAAGGGCAAAAAAAAAAAAAAAAAATGTACAACATGGAATAATGACGTCAAACTATGATTAAATAACAGTTGACTGTGCAAGTGTAGTTGAGGCGTTGTCTGGAATAAGAACTTAACTATAAAATCTTGAATTTGAGATACATAGCATCAAACATTTTAGATCTGGTATAACAGTATTGCGCAGGACGATATTCAAATGTTTCTAGAGGACGCTGTGTTTAAGTTTAAGGGAAATACTATTTTGTTAGGAGCGAGATTTGCTATTATAGATTCTATATACGCTTGAAGAGGAAAAACGACGTGAAGTACGTTGAGTTGTTATTCCAGGGAACGCGTCAATTATGGTTTCCTTCTTCTTTTAGGATTATCAGGTTGTTTCCACATAACATCGAGTCAGAATATAGTTTGTGGGGTTTTCCAGTGCTCCCATTTCCATTATAACTATTATCTCTTAGAATGCCCATTCGCCTATTGGTATGATGGTATACTGCTTTTAATATGGCAATTCCCTTTGTTATTTATTTTTCTCAATATGTTCATTCCAGTCGTTTCTAACATTTAAATCATTTTACATGTTTCAGCCCTTGTTTCTGCGGATTAAGCTAGAACAGATCGTGCTACCGAATTATATATTGCGACTTTTGGTTATATTTTGATGTATCCAATAAGGCCATCTCGTTGATGTTCTGTAGAGCTGTGAAAAATGCCTTCCTTTTACCTAAATGTTAGGAAAATCTTGTATGTAGTTTTCTTATAGACTAAGCACGAAAATCATTTACCAAAGTCTGGCAATCACGTAATACTCAGTTTTCACTCATCCATTTACTTTCCTCATTAATTCTTTGTTTGGACCAAAAGTGAATGCCTTGATCTTTAATCATCTCACAGATCTCTTTGGTCTTTCTTCAAATGAGTAAACAATCAAACTCCTGTATCTCTTCATGAGGAGCATAGGGCATTCACAAAGTGCCTCCATCGGTCCCTATTTGTAGCCAACTTCTTCACTTCGCTCCATATTTTCCCCTCCCTAGCAATTTCCTCCAAAACTGTTCTCTTCCATGTATTTTTTGGCCTTCCTCTTGTTCTACTACCCTGGGGGTTCCAATCCAAAGCCATTCTTTCTACTGCTCCATCTTCTTTCCTGATTGTGTGCCCTATCCAATTCCACTTTCGTCTTTTGATTTCTATTGTGATTTCTTTCTGATTTGTTATCTTCCATAGTTCTGAGTTTGTGATTATATCGGGCCATCTAACTTTTAAGATTCTTCGTAAACATCTATTAACAAATGTTTGCAGTTTATTTTGTATAATTTTACTTGTTTTCCATGTCTCACAGCCATATAATAAGACTGATTTCACGTTACTATTAAAGATTTTAATTTTTGTAGATCTAGATATAATATAAGATTTCCATATTGGGTACAACTGGACAAATGCACTATTTGCATTTTTATTCGGTTTTTTACATCCTCAAAGGCTCCACCATCCTTGTCAATTATACTACCCAAATATTTAAATTCTTGAACAGTATCAATGGTATTATTATTTATTATAACTTTATCTGTCTTTTTACTGTTTAATCTCATTTCTTTAGTTTTCTTTACGTTTATTTTCTTACGAGCCCCTTTTATTACTTCTAATAAAGTATTTACCAAAGTCTCGAAATCACACAATACTCAGTTTTCACCCATCCATTTACTTTTCTCATTAATTCTTGGTTTTGGACCAAAACTGAATGCCTTGATATTTAATCATCTTACAGATCTCTCTGGTCTTTCTTCACATGAGTAAACTGGTAGAAAATTTGTGCATGAGACGAACATTTGCCCCTATGGATCTTAAATTGTTTCATACAGTGTACTGAATAATGTCCTGAGTAATTAAAATGATGCCTTAATGTAATTTTGTACTGAACGCTAGAATATAATTATGTGCCGTATATTTTAACAGACCGATATCGTGTGCAGGAGCCTGGTGTGTCCATGAAAAGTGAGGCGGAACTGGTTAAATCGTTTCATCTCTGTGTGTGTCTGCTTTGTTTGTGACTGATGTCTGCTCGGGGACAACCATCGGCATAGGACAGCTTCCTTATGGATTCTTTTTAGTCTTTGAAAAAACTTTGTTTATACAATTAGTTCTTTTAAGTCTTGGTGTCTGCCTGTATATTTGCTTCTTTGTATGTATATGTGTTCTTTCTTTCTCTCTGTGTAGTTTATAATATGCAGAATAGCTACAACGCACTGTAGCAGACCTACTTCTTCAAAATGTATCTTCTTCTTTATGCACTAGACATCTAATACAGTTCTCTTGTCTGTTTGAATAAAACCCTGAGGAAACGTTGTGTGGACGTGTCACTCTGACAGCTACGAAAACAAAAAGTCCGGAAGTAAGGATTCTGAAAAGCGAGTATGTGAAAGAAGATATAGTTCCAGTCAGGGGTGTTAAAATTCCACTTTAATATTCGTGCGAATAATAACATGTGTGCTACAAAATGTAAAATACTGAAAAAGAAAATAGTATCACGGAGATGTACCTTTCTCATTTTACTTTTCATACGTTTCTCAACAATTTAGTTAATATGTCATGTTGCCACTTAGGGCTATATTATTTTTCATACGGGCTCTCAAACGTTGTCGAAGGGCTCTCAAGCGTTTCGTAATAATTCAACATTAAAATGGGACACACTAATGGACAGGAGAACTTGAATTCGATTATGCGCAATGTTCAAAACTTACAGAGGCTAGAAGAATGTCAGGTAATCTATGGCGAATCCTCGACCTCATCTCGCCAAAATACCATCCATCTCTCACCAATTCCATTGACGCTAAATAACCCAGTAGTTGATATCTCCTCGTTAAATAGCCAAATAACAAAATGAAAGAAAATTACCGGTAGCCTATCTGATTAGTCTGACATGATTTTGGACGCATACTCAGAATATATTGCAGCAAAAATGATGTGAATGTGTGTCTTAGACCTGAAATTTATAAAATAAAATTGTATTATAAATAATAATATTAATAATAATAATAACAATAATAATAACACTAATAATAACAATAATAATAACAATAATAATAATACTTATTACTTACTGGCTTTTAAGGAACCCGGAGGTTCATTGCCGCCCTCACATAAGCCCGCCATTGGTCCCTATCCTGAGCAAGATTAATCCATTCTCTATCATCATATGTCACCTCCCACAAATCCATTTTAATATTATCTTCCCATCAACGTCGCGGCCTCCGTAAAGGTCTTTTTCCCTCCGGCCTCCCATCTAACATTCTATATGCATTTCTGGATTCGCCCATACGTGCTACATGCTCTGCCCATCTCAAACGTCTGGATTTAATGTTCCTAATTATGATGAAAGAGAGATGGAACGGAGAAAAATTCTCTCCGGCGCCGGGATTTGAACCCGGGTTTTCAGCTCTACGTGCTGATGCTTTATCCACTAAGCCACGCCGGATACAATCCCGACGCCGTTTAGAATCGTCTCAGATTAAGCTCCATCTCTTGGTTCCCTCTAGTGGCCGCCCTCTGCACTACGTCATAGATGTCTATGAACGCAGGACCGAAGTCCATACATGTGTTGAGGTGCACTCAGATGAGTGATTGTTTGGCCGGGATCCGACGGTATGGGCGCCGTCTTTAAATCACAAAGTGATTTATTACGCATATCATATATATTTTGATGTACCGAAGTACATATGATATTTCCACGCAGATATTCTGCGTCATCACATGATGAAAGAGAGATGGAACGGAGAAAAATTCTCTCCGGCGCCGGGATTTGAACCCGGGTTTTCAGCTCTACGTGCTGATGCTTTATCCACTAAGCCACGCCGGATACAATCCCGACGCCGTTTAGAATCGTCTCAGATTAAGCTCCATCTCTTGGTTCCCTCTAGTGGCCGCCCTCTGCACTACGTCATAGATGTCTATGAACGCAGGACCGAAGTCCATACATGTGTTGAGGTGCACTCAGATGAGTGACTGTTTGGCCGGGATCCGACGGTATGGGCGCCGTCTTTAAATCACAAAGTGATTTATTACGCATATCATATATATTTTGATGTACCGAAGTACATATGATATTTCCACGCAAATATTCTGCGTCATCACATGATGAAAGAGAGATGGAACGGAGAAAAATTCTCTCCGGCGCCGGGATTTGAACCCGGGTTTTCAGCTCTACGTGCTGATGCTTTATCCACTAAGCCACGCCGGATATATAGTTCCTAATTATGTCAGGTGAAGAATACAATGCGTGCAGTTCTGTGTTGTGTAACTTTCTCCATTCTCCTGTAACTTCATCCCTCTTAGCCCCAAATATTTTCCTAAGCACCTTATTCTCAAATACCCTTAATCTCTGTTCCTCTCTCAAAGTGAGAGTCCAAGTTTCACAACCATACAGAACAACCGGTAATACTGTATAACTGTTTTATAAATTCTAACTTTCAGATTTTTTGACAGCAGACTAGATGACAAATCTTCTCAACAGAATAATAACAGGCATTTCCCATATTTATTCCGTGTTTAAAGTAATAATAATAATAATAATAATAATAATAATAATAATAATAATAATAATAATAATAATAATAATAATAGTAATAATAATAATAATAATAATAATAACAGGAGAGAAAGAGAATGAATTACACGATACACATTGACATTCTATGAGAGGCCTAACTTAAATCAACTGAAATGTTCGAATATTGTTGATTTCATTTACTTAGGCCTATCAGACCTAATTCTTGGAATACAAGGGTGATATAAATTACCAACATTACAAAGATGGAAACTAAACATGTGACCATACGTAGCCTATCTCTAAATGAACACTACAATACTACTTTGAATACAAAATTTAGTGGACTTTAAACACAATACAATGGGCAATGAAAAACACGGAAAAATCACTGGTTCTAGCCTTCACGAGGAAGAAATTTTCTCACGAAATTTCGGCCAGCGTGTGGAACCGGTATCCAGCCAGCATCGTGAAGAATTTGGGAAGCTACAATAGGAAGCGAAATCGAGTCTCGGGAGCCAGCTATAACGACAGGAGCATGGGTGGGCAACTTGTGCTCTCAAAGTGTCAACTCAATATCAGTGCAGGTAGAACGGATTCTGTATTACCTGTACTGTCTGTGTGCGGTTCTTTCAAGAGACAAGTTCGATCGCGTCTGCAAAAAGTGGCGGCTCGTTTTAAGTGAAAAACAATATAATTCCAAGATCATTTCCCTTTAGTTACGAGTAAAAAGAGAAATTTTTAATTAAGAAGAGAGGTAAAGCTTTTATTCTATTACATTTTCTTACGCATGACATTTTATGTTACAAATAAACAGTGAAGGTTTTAGTAAAGAAATACTGTCTGCATCTCCTTTAGTACAGTTAAAGGTAAAAATGGGATATCAACAAGGTGAGACTGATATCAAATATCATCAGCAAGTTGTGCGTGCGAGTTACAGAATTGCAAGACATATAATCGACTAGCTAAGAATATTTATGGATAAATTTTAAATGTGGCAGTATCATGTAGAATATAGACAACTTCACTTTCTTTGACTATAAACTATCTTGAAGAGTGATAAGAAAATCTTTTTATCAAATATAAGACCCTACTTCAAGACCTACAGCAGAATTCACTGCTAAGTTTGGAGAAACAGTGACAATTGACAAGGAATCGAAATTTTTCTGAAATCTTATTGGCTTACGTCGATAGAAAATCCTGAAAATTTATAGTTTGAATTAATAAATCTACAGAACAGCACGCCACTCAGATTCCAGCAAAATCAGGAATAGAACTGTTCGTAATGTTGTCTAAGTTAGAATTTCCAAATATATTCTTTGCCTCCATATATACTGTATGTGCTTGAGGCAGAGTTTAATACAAGAAAGAAGTATAAAACCTCTCAAAGTAAAGAAAGAGCTCAGAAGTAAGCTTATTTCAACTGCCGTGATATGTAAAAAAATACTTCCTTGAATTTGTTATTGTTTGCGAATACAGACTATTACCTTTCTGAGAACAGAGGAATACTCTATAATGTATAAAGATGTAAATTCTAGCGTTCTGCGTTTCATGTAAGACCTATAATAAGAAATATTAACAAATAGTATAATAATAAGTAAGTGTTCCAGCTATATTTGTTGTATCTTGAAAAGGTTGTATTCAGTTTGTGTTTCCAGTACTAATTTACAAAGCTAGAAAATAATATAATTTTGTTATATGTTCAGGTATAGTCTGTCTAAAATTACTATAATTATTATACCATGCGTCATTCTCAAATTCAAATCATGGAATAGATATCACGACCACCTGCATGAGCCGCCAGAGCGCACCGTGGCTTTTGCAGCGAAACTACAAACAACTTGTAACTGCTGTGGCTGACTCCGTCTGCCTTTCTCTCTTTCAAGGTTTTTTAGCACTTTGGGAGCACGAGTTGCCCATTCATGGATAGGAGTGATCATGGTGCCTGTTTAATGAACGTTTACTTCTACTGAGGCACGTGGACGCGAGTCACCAGTCCGCCGGTAAACCTTGGCCCTCTATGGGCTGTCGTGTACAGGATTATTATTGAAAACCCAAAGATGACAGAAGTTAAACTGTCTTATACAGTAGAAATGTCACAATTTTTCAATGCCATCTTTGTGTGCGCCATCGTTCAGCACAGAGCCAACTGCGTAGGTACTTGCAATTGTACAGAGAATAACAGCCACGGATGGACAAAACATGGAAAACTAATGCTTTGATAATCAGTATTCCTAACTAATAATCACTGATAACAAATAACCCAAGGCTAAGCTTTCAAGCTGTATACACGTTAGTCAAACAATGTGGTCTCTTAAGCCCTCTTACACAACAACAACAAGGAAAAAGGAAAAAAATAAAGCTTCCTAGCAACGTAACAAAACACGGTAGCTAATCAGGTAATACAAAGTGGCTTTTAACAGTTGAGAATCAATAATGGGTAGTAATAATGGAGGTGCGATGGTAGGAGGACCGCTTTCAAGGTTATGTATTCACGCCTGTTATTGGCCAAACAATGGTGGATCCTTGAGTTGACAAGTTACTTGCATACCCGGCGAGACATCATACACAACGCACCCAGCGCAAACAGAATTGATTGGCTCGGCTCAGAGCAGGAAGCAACTAAGTCACACTAGTCACTGGCACAGCTTAGTTACGGATAAGAGAACCGGGATTGGTTCCTGGCAAATTGTGAGAAATAATAATAATAATAATAATAATAATAATAATAATAATAATAATAATAATAATAATAATAATAACATATTTATTTATTTACTAATATTTAATGTGCCGTACAAAAACAAGAGGTCAATAACAGTTCAGCACATGACAATTTCATAACAAGAACATTAATAATGACAGAAATTACATTAAAAGTACATAGAAATAATTATTAAAATATTGACAATTTGTAATTGAAAATGGAAGGATGGCATCATATAAATGAATATAATACAAATCATATAAAGATAACGAGAATAATAACATAATACATATCTATACAAAATACATAAATTTATAACTGACAATAAACTCTAAAATTATATATTATACATTAAATGGAAATAAGTTCAATCCATGCAAATTAGCATATTTTATACATCTGCAGACCAGTGAGAGAGATTTAGAATTTCTATTATAAAAACTTTTATGAAAACTTAAACCCTTAGCAGGAATACGAAGACTGATATTGCTTAGGAAGGTTTCACAATCACCCTTAATGACTTTACAAAAAAATAAATAATCAAGATCTTGACGTCTGACAAATAAACTACAGCAATTAAATATTTTCAGTTAACCTCATATTTATATCCATCAGAATTACTGTAGTTAAAAATATATAAGAACACAAGGACATAAATTTTCTTTGAATATTCTCCCAATTAGCCGAGTCAGTGGAAGTAATGGAGTTCCATACAATAGATGTACATTCAAGCTTGGATCTGACCTACGCATAGTATAAAATTAATAAACACATAGGAGTAGAAAAGGAATAGGTTATAGATCTAGACCAAGCATTCTTAATGAATGGGTATACATATATTGCACATGGAAATATAATTTAGAATCAAGCAAGACACCAAGATCTCTAATACAATCTTTCCTCGTAATTATGACGTTATTAAGAGAATAATTAAATTTTTGGGAAGTAGTTTTCGGTGAGAAGAAAACAGCAAAAGTTTTGGATTGATTAATTTTCATTCCATTTCCAACAGACAATAGTGCAATTGAATTAATATCATTTTGAAGAATTTGACAATCAGCCAAACTATTAATTGTACGAAATAATACTTAATTACAAATGGCTTTTAGAGAACTCGGAGGTTCATTTCCGCCCACACATTTCCCTATCCTGAGCAAGATTAATCCAGTCCCTAGAATCATATCCCACCTCTCTCAAATAAATTTTAATATTATCCTCCTATCTACGTCTCAGCCTCCCTAAACTTCTTTTTCCCTCAGGTCTTCCAATTAACACTCCATATGCATTTCTGGATTCATCCATACGTGCTACATGCCCTGTCCATCTCAAACGTCTGGATTTAATGGTCCTAATTATGTCAGGTGAAGAATACAAAGCGTACAGTTCTGCGTTGTGTAACTTTCTCCATTCTCCTGTAACTTCATCCCTCTTAACCCTAAATATTTTCCTAAGAACCTTATTTTCAAACACCATAACCTCTGTTCTTCTCGCAAAATGAGAGTCCAAGTTTCACAACCAGATAGAAGAACCGGTAATGTAACTGCTTTATAAATTCTAACTTTCAGCAGGCCTATTTTTTAAAGCATACCGGATGACGAAAGCTTCTCAAAAGAATAATATCAGGCATTTCTCATATTAATTCTGCGTTTAATTTCCATTCGAGTGTCATTTATATTTGTTTCTTTTGCTTTAAGGTAGGCCCTATTTGCATTTTTCCATCTTTTTTCAAAGGATAAATTTCCATTTTTTTTGTATATTTCCATTTCTTACTATGCTCTGGTCACGAGACATAATCATATAATAGTAATAATAATAGTAATAATAATAATAATAATAATAATAATAATAATAATAATAATAATAATAATAATTAGTGTTGAGAATTATTTATTTTTACTGGGAGACTTCAGACAATAAGGCCTTCTCTTCCACTCGATCAGTACGGTATAATAAATAGCAGCATTAGAGAGACAATAAGTTACAGTAAAAAAAATGAAAATAATAGGCATAATAATATAAAAAAATTATGCAATTCTATTTTATTTAACGACGCTCGGAACTGCTGAGGTTATATCAGCGTCGCCGGTGTGCCGGAATTTTGTTCCGCAGGAGTTCTTTTACATGCTAGTAAATCTACTGACATGAGCCTGTCGCATTTAAGCACACTTAAATGCCATCGACCTGAGGCGGGATCGAACCCGCAACCTCGGGCACAGAAGGCCAGGATTCTACCAACTGCGCCACCCAGATCGACTTGATAATATTAATAAGAGGAAAATGAAGATAAGTTTAGTTACATGTAATACTGAGACTTAATTACCATTATAGTTTTAAATAAGACAATTTGAATCAAAGGAATGATTAAAATAATAAAGAAAAATTCTTTGGTCGGCGGGAAAAGGCACATAAGTAAAAAAAGTTGATTTTTTCTGTTGTACCTAATCACATAAGTCAAGTATTTTTTCTAATTGAATCAGTCATTTTAGAAAGGGCTCTAATCCACTTTTCATAGGACGCTATTGTATTCGTTGTACTTGAATATACCTTAGAAATGACATTATTTCATGAATTCATTAAGATGTACAGAAACTGAACACTTTTCAAAGTACATTTGAAAAGGTTCCATTCCTGAAATAAGGCCATTTTTATGGAGATTTGATTGGTGTTGTGATTTCGGACTACTGTAGAGTCCTTTCTAAAATGACTGATTCAATTTTTGAAATAATACAATTTCGGGACTACTTCCGTCATTGATTTCTAGCAGAATGTGGTGCCCACAAGTGGCGAGGTAACACGTTAAAGTACGAAGTGTCCAACATGCCCGACTGTCCAACAGACCCTAATTTACCCTATGTTAAATAGAAAAGGGTCTTACTTTGCCCAACATACATGAATTTCATTATTATACTTATATTTAGTTAAGACTAAATAAAAAAAAAAAAGTCTCTCCTGAAAGATTCATTTTTTTGTATGTGCCTTTTCCCGCCGACCGAATTGTTATAATAAAAATATTGATCATATTTTACTCTTTTAATACATTTCTGGTATTACCCTTTGAATTTCTTGTAGGCAGATGAAACTACAACCGAACACGAGCTTTGCTGATACTGTGTTCCTGATTTTTTTATATCTTCTGTGTAATGTAATATAAATAAATGTCAAATGGGCTAAATAAAATTGCTTTTGCTGTTTTTACGTATTGAACGGTGTATTGGCTTACTAGTTTACAGGAAGCACGATTCGCATCCTTACCGATACAGACCGGAACTCACTTAGGTCTCGGGTTCGAGTAGTGTCGATTGTGGGTGAGGACGCTGCCGACAAGCGCCCAAAACGCGATCCACTCCTGAGACTGTTGTGCCTTATGCAGCAGGCTATTCCCCTTTATTTGTTACAATATCTTAGCTTCTCTTTTTGGCATTTTTCCCTTTAAATTCCGTATGGAACGACATAATCTGAAGGAACAGAAGTGTCCAACAGACTTCGACCTCAGATTACTATTCTCCCACGCCTGCGACTCCTTGCAAGGGCACGAGATCGCGCATACATTTTAAGATTTTTCTCCCGTCCAGCTTCCACTTTTGTCATTGTCACTGTCGGCATCTATATCTACAGCACGATCTAAATATCGCTGAATTACAACACAATGCACTATTCTCTCACGGCAAGCAAACCGATTATGATCACAATTAATGCATTTATAGTTATATAAAAATAACAAAATTAAAAATATCTGAAACTCCACTTTGTATGAGACATTTCAAACCGAGAAGTTAGCTACTGGAGCAGTTGCCTTATTTGCACGCCATTTGTTTTCTCTGGAAGATTAATGAATACAATTAAATTTGAAAGCTGAATATAAAACGAAGTATGGCTGTCAGCTCAGTAAGAAAATCAAAGAACAAGTGAATGGAAGACTTAAAGGGTAAAGAGTTTTTACTGCTTCAATGACCTTAACAAAACAGGAACTTCCAGTCAAGACGCATGCATGGTGCAACAGGGTAAACCACTGCACATGCATTTAGTGCATGCAATAATTCAAGTAGCCGAAATTTTTATAAACAACTACTACGATACCATCATTGTTTCTTGTTCACGTTAACGCTTGTTTAAAACTTGAAACTATATTAGTTGCACCGTTAGAAGTGTTATAATTTAAACAGGTTATGTACCTATGACAGACGGGTCCCGTTTCGACACCGGTGTGGTGTCATCTTCAGTGTCCTTCGAACTACTGCAGCTCCAGCTGATCTCGATTTCCGGCGTTTTCGTTCGTCAGTTGTAGGGGTGGGGGTGTGTTTCTCTTATGGTGGGGGGGGGCTGGTTGTTTTTATGTGTCATGTATTATGATGTCGAATAATGTATGAGTATTGAATTGTAATTGTATATTAATAGTATATGTTGTGGGTGTGTTATTGTGTGCAAAAAAGGTACACAGTTAAACATATTAGAACAATACGAAATATACAAGCACATAATAACACATCCACAACATATACTTAATACACAATTACAGTTCAATACCCACATATTATTCGACATCAGACACGCAAACAACCACCCTCAACCATAAGAACAACACACTTCCACCCCTACAGCTGACGAATGCAAACGCCGGAAATCAAGATCAGCTGGAACAGCAGTAGTTCGAAGGACACTGAAGATGGCACCACACTGGTGTCGAAACGTGACCCGTCTGTCATAGGTACATAACCTGTTTAAATTACAACGCTTTTAACGATTCAACTAATATAGTTTCAATTATTACTAATATTGTTAGAAAAATTCTTAAGTCATATAACAAAATAAGAAAACGTTGATAATTTCTAACACTTCAGATTATCCAGTTCCACTTACGAAACACGAAAGTAACAAACACAAATAAACAAAAGAAGCATTTTTCTTATTTATAATGGCGTAGGTTATTATATGTTTATATCATTGTCCCACTGGGTCTCTAGCTTTCCAATAGCGATCAATTTCACAGGTGGACTTCAGGGATGGACATTGTTGCAGATGTTCTCTGTCCATTTCTACTTGAAAGTCACACAGGGGGCAGTATGGTTCAGGTCATATTCCCATACGTGAAAGGTTCTTCGCCAGACAGTCGTGTCCGGTGATGAGTCGGAATACCGCAACAGCCACTCTTCTTGACCCATCAGAAATCTTCATTATGATGGTTTTTGAAATGTCCTCATGACTAGTTAATTCTGGTGGATTTCTGCCAGAGCTCTTTTCAGATGAATTTTAATGTTATTATAAGATTATTCTTTCTAGGTTATCAGCTATATAGTTGTCATTTTTTTTTTGTCAATTCATCAACCTTTTCAATTCCGAGAATTCGCAAATATCTGTTATCCATAGCAGTAAATTCGTTTGTTGTTTGTCAATAATTTACTAATTTCTTTTATGCGATCAGTGACTTCTTTTGAAATGCGAGTCCATAATGAAGCCATTGATTTGAGTGCTGCTTTAGAGTCAGAGAAAATCACTGCATTTTGGAAGGATTCGTAAATTCAGTTTTCTGATAGCTTAAAATATCATCTTCAAATGCTGACTTATGATGGCCCACTGGCGCATAAAAGCAGAAGAGATCACAATATACGTCTTCACCTGCATTAATATGACCTTGCATCTGCAAACCGTCCGTACACACGTGAAGACAGACTTTTCAGAACTTAGTATTGATAGTTTCTAAGAGTGCTATGCATAGACATTTCGCTAGCCCGCGCTACGAGCGTGCTAAACTAGCCCTGGCTATCGACTGGTTACTTGTACAGGATTCATATCATATATCGCTAACACTGGTTTATGAATACGAAAAACGTTAGTTTGCTAATCATCCACCGGAAGTCCGCGCTAAGAATGTCTATGAATACGGCCCTAATGCTCTAAGTTTCAAAAACGTTTTTCTATTTCATTTTTACTAATTTTTCCCCCCAAGTCTATGAAAATTTCCGGTAGTCTCATTTGTGTTGGTTTTATTGGCAGTTCTAATGTTTGAGATTTATGTTGTAGGTTTAGTGTTGACTGCAATGTTTTGAGGCTTTTCAAAAATTTTCATTTGGATGTCTCTAAAGTTTTGGATCGACCTGTTACCTGTTACAGCAAACATCGCATCTAAGGGCGTAGTTTTAACTTCGATTCGCAGGGCTTGATTTAGAATAATTTCCAGTTCAGTCAGGTTATGCTGAGATGTGATTAATATTTCACCGGAATATGTAATTGCTGATAAGACGTACATCTAGACAAGTAGGCCTAATTTATAATCGTTTGTATGATTTATGATAATGTTATTATATTGTATTTTAGTTCAATTCTATTATGGGCAAGTGAAAAAGATTCAAATGCTGTTTTGGAGGTATTTACAGACGTGTTATTTTTATCGCGCCAATGTTTAAGAATTCGAAGTATTTTTGTTAAGGGTTTCTTGTGTCTGTGATTCAGCCCTTTTTCTTACTGTTACTGTCCAAGAAATAAGGTCGTCAGAGTAGAAAAGGCATTCAATTCCTGGTACTGATTTTAGTTCGTCTGCGAGGTCATTATAAGAATACATATAATTAAAGAAATGTAAACAGAATAATTAAAAGGCTGTAGCTAAATAAATACTTAGCCTAGATAAATAACGCAATAAAGAAACAAATAAAATTGGCTTACGAAAGAAGGGTTTAAAGAAGCAGAAAAGGAAAAGAAAAATAAAGCAAAGGATGAGTAAGGAATGAAGAGAAGAAAAGGTGAGAAAAATTAATGGTTAAATAAAAACGAAACATGCAAATAGACAGAAAGAAACAACGAAGAAATAAAAGAAAAAGCATAACGTATGAAAAGTGTAAAGAAAAATTGATAAACAATAAGAGAATAATAAATAAATAGACGAACAGATAAATAAATAAATAAATAAATTAATTAATTAAATAAATGTATAAATAAATAAATAAATGTATACATAAATAAATAATAAATAAAATAAATGTATAAATAAATAAATAAATAAATAAATAAATAAATAAATAAATAAATAAATGTATACATAAATAATAAATAAATAAATGTATAAATAAATAAATAAATGTATAAGTAAATAAATAAATGTATAAATAAATATATGTATAAATAAATAAACGTATAAATAAATAAATGTATACATAAATAAATAAATGTACAAAAAACAAACAAACAAATAAATAAATATTTTACTAAACACTTTTCTAGAGGTTAGCTCCCGTTGCATCACAAACGTCAGGTTGCTCTCACCCGATGCAAAGCAACTGGTTTAAGGGTCCCTTGCGATTCGATTCCTTGGCTGTGCCAATATCCTCATTATATTGATCTATAATTGGATGGTGTTTGGGAACAAGTCATAAAAAAGAGTTTTGAGTTAAATTAAAATTAAAATTTTCTACACAATTAAAACACATTAAATGCTAGTACGTACATTCTTTCTTTTTTGCACATTCATTTTTAGGATATAACTTCTGAAATCCCCTGGAGAACAAAACTTCTTTTGCATGAAAATGACTTAACCCCCTTTAGACGAACACCGTCGAATTAATAACATATGTGGAAATCCATTTGACTCTTATTTCATAATTATTTTCAAATTGGTTTCGTATTTAATGTGTTTCTAATAATGTTCTAGAAAAAACACATTGCACTACAAGCTTGTTAATATCAAGTAATTGGGAAAGGAACTTGGTACGACCGAGAACAAGATGGCATTGAATTGGAATCAATACCAAAACGGGAAGTGGTATTACTGGAATATAATTTAGTTTTCTAGGGTGAATCTACGCATGTGTTACACATAGGCCTAGTTTCTTTTTTTAATCAGAGCGTTAACTGACCAACACTGATCGGTGTGCTTGACAAGAGGAAAAGTCTCTATTAACCAACATTCTGATGCATCATGCTCTTTGGAATGCATCTTTCCAGATATTGTGCTGATATGGTCTAGAAATCTCTGAGGGTTTTCCCAGCAACCAAAAGATCAGGGCACTGAACATGATGCAATCTCCATTGGAAACCGATTCGTTCTCAAATCAAGAATTCAATCGACCAATGAATAATCATCATCAACTGCATCACATCAACTCTGTTAGCCGCTAAGGTAATCTTAGCAGAGATCAATATTTCCCAAAGTCTTCCCAGCTCTCTTCTACATCTGGGATTACACAAAAGAGCTTCCTTTGATAATCACCTGTCGTACATTCTTAAAAGTTGTTCTTTCCATTTTACCAATCAACAGAGTAAGTAAATAAATTAACAAATTAACAACACAAACAAGGAATAAGTAGTCAACTAACCAATGAACCTGCAGCTAACCGATTAACCTACAAACTAGATAATGAAGTAACCGATGAACCTATACTATTACCGGCCTTACGTTGATCCTGATGTAAACATGTTCACGTGTTGCTACTCGCTTATCACTAGGAGACTGTTTCCTCGGAACGACTATGTAGCAATACGCTTTGAAAAATAGTCCCAAAATAAAACTAATCTTTTAAGTGTACATTTCATTTTTGTTTATATGTAGGCCTAAGTGATTAATTTAGTTATGATCAATAGCGGACATCACCTCAGAGGAATGTCTGTTGCACTACACAATACACATCCTGAGAATGTAAGTTCTCGATGACAACTTGCTGCAAGCAGTGCCGAATAAGCACCAATCACCATTTTCGTCCGCGGATGGACACATTTTCTTTTGTTTACTCCAGGATCAACCTTAGGCCGGCTTTAGTTTACAAGCTAGCTACCTAACAAAGTAGCTAATCAAATAACGAATCAATTATTGAACCAAACAAACAAAAATCAAATCAACAATAAAATCAATAGTGATTTGATAAAGTAATTGTTAACTAATGAACAGATCAACCAACCAATCAACAACAATCTACTGAAATAACTATCCAACAATGAGTATAAAATCAACAAACCACCACTCAAGTAATATGCAATCAGTCAACCAAACAACTATCTGTTCGAGCATCTAACCAGTCAATTAAGAAACTATCAACTGACTTGCAAACGAAAAACCAAAACGTCTACTAAGTGACCAACCAAACAATGAAACCAGTCGCTAACAAAATCTATCAAGTAAGTTAAAAAATAGTGAAGCAATAAATGTATATAGTTATTTACCATTTAGACACGAATATTTTAACCTTCTATTCTTTCTGGTTACAATCATATTATGTATTCATCGCTTCATATTTTCATGTGTTTTGTCTTTTTGTTTAGTTTAGTCACCAAGAATTTGATAACTTTTCAGATTATTTTAATATCGTGATTCAGGTTTATACCATATGAGTATGATTTAATATTCCACTTTGTTCAACTTGGTATTGTATATTAGTTTTCGTATCGTGCCAATGTAAGGGAAACTTTACACATTTGGTAGCTATATGTCTACTCCATCATCCGTGAATGGTGTCATTTTTTTTTGTTGGGTTTTTGGATCATTTCATTGATTTGATCCTTTTAAAGTTCAATATAGTTTATCTACGAGCCTGCGCTAGAAACGAAATATAAGTCTTCCTAGCGCGTAACATTGTTAAATAACAATAATCCATTATAAGGTTATTCACTATCTCGTGAAACTTATCTGCGGGTGAGGAGAAGAAAAAGTGGACTAGGATGATTCCCTCCATCGTAACGCTTCCACTTGCACCTAGCTACCTCACTTATCCCTACCATAAGGTTCTTGCTATAAGCTAGGACGCACGCATGCATTTGGTTTCACGAGATAACGAATGGCCTAAAAATTAGACAAAACAAACCTGAAAACAATTCTTAATTAAATTCTCCAAGTAGATATCGAACAGTGTAGGTGATAAAGGGCATCCTTGTCGTACTCTTCTCCCTATTCCCCTTCCCTCTGACATTTATTTTATTATCCTCATCTTGACTCGTTTTTTTCATAATATCCCTTAATACACTATCTACCAAAAAGTAATTGGGCACTGTTTTTGCCCCTTTAGAACCTCGCGGTACCACCTCTTGTTGCTATAACAGCAGCCACCCTGTCAGGCATGCTCTCCACTAGTTTGTGTAAGATATCCACTGGAATGCGTCACCATTCCTCTTGCAACATGGCACTCAGTTGGACAATGAAAGTTGTCCCCATGTTACGACGGCTACTATGCAGTGGTATGCAGACAATAATGTTCACCGGTTGGACTGGCCTGCACAGAGTCCTGATCTCAATCCCATTGAGCACCTTTGGGACGAATTGGACCTGCGATTGTGGTCTCGGGAGATGCGGCCAACTTCCATTGTCCAACTGAGTGCCATGTTGCAAGAGGAATGGCGACGCATTCCAGTGGATATCCTACACAAACTAGTGGAGAGCATACCTGACAGGGTGGCTCTGTTATAGCAACACGAGGTGGTACCACGAGGTTCTAAAGGGCAAAAACAGTGTCCAATTACTTTTTGGTAGATAGTGTATTTTATTTCTCATTTTTTAAATTGGCTTACCATCTTACTTTTCGGAACCAGTGTCGACTCCATTTTTCATCCATTTATTTGTCCAGTGAATTAGTCTTATATGACACAGCCTACCTTATTTCTATTCTGTTTCTATAGGGATATTGCTTAATTTAATTGTAGATTAATTTAGCTACAAATTTCAATTAATGCCTTAAATAAAACTCAAGTTTTGACGATAATTTGTAAAACCGTTAAAATACTATATAAATCTGTAAAATTCTAGACTGTTAGCTGAGTTGTTTAATTTGGAATCCCAGACGAAGTAACCGATAACAATCAACGAACCCACCTGCATTTTAATGACTAATCTCATGCCTCTTTGTGACGCAGTTAGTTGGAGAAAAAAGAAAAACTCCTTTACCATCTTGAGGAGAGGTCCCAGAATGTTTTGTAAATAGCCACTTTACAATATAAATTGATTTTGGCATTAACGCTAATTAACCGAAGCAAATAGCACATTAGGATTTGCGGTCACGTCCGACGTATTATTGAAATATAGTATTGCCAAGCAATAGCACGAATTAAGTTAACCTATATTACGAGCTTTCGTTGCCTTGAGAATCTGATTAACCTTGCGAACAGAGAAAGTATGCATGGAGAGTCTAGATTTTTATAACATAATGTATTTTCAAGTAAGAAATTGTACACTTAATTTGTCAACGTTCTCTCCTTCATGCCGTTCTCTCTACGCATGACAAATATCTCCACAGCTACTGTAACTAGAAGGGAACGGACATTGAACCAAAACATCGATCAGAAACATCTGTTCACGTAAATCAAAAGCGATCTGCATGTTTTATTAATTTTAATTTTCTTGGCCATCATAATAGAACAGTCGACCGAAGTGTTTGCGACGGCTGAGGCGAACGACTTTAACGTGGTGTGGAAGTCACGTCCGTGGACTGGAATTCTACGTATGGTATGAATGTTTGTTTGTCAATTTAATGTTCTGAGTTATGTAAGATGGAAATCCAATATCACGCTGACCTCATATAATAGAAGTACATCTATGTCGTCTTAGTAGGGTTAAAAATACAAGTATAAATATGGGCTTACAGTTAAATATTGAATTTAACTTAGGCTAAAAAAAACCTCTCGATAGTTAGGTACAAGTACTATCACGTCTGTTGTTTAGTGCTAACGGGCTGGTCTTTCGTACAAGTAACCCATGTTCGATCCCCAGCCTGGTCGTAATAGAATCGGTGGTATAAAAGCAGATATTGCGTAAGTTCTTCACGGGGTAGGCCTACTCCTGTTTCCCTCTTTGTTTCCATCAATATTCTCCACATACGCCTCATTTCTTCTTATTTAATTACTTACAAATAGCTTTTAAGGAACCCGGAGGTTCATTGCCGCCCTCACATAAGCCCACCATCGGTCTCTATCTTGTGCAAGATTAATCCACTCTCTACAATCATATCCCACCTCCCTCAAATCCATTTTAATATTATCCTCCCATCTACGTCTCGGCCTCTCCAAACGTCTTTTTCCCTCCGGCATCCCAACTAACACTCTACATGCATTTCTGGATTCGCCCATACGTGCCACATGCCCTGCCCATCTCAAACGTCTGGATTTTATGTTCCTAATTATGTCAGGTGAAGAATACAATGCATGCAGTTCTGCGTTGTGTAACTTTCTCCATTCTCCTGTAGGCTAACTTCATTCCTTTTTGCCCCAAATATTTTCCTAAGAACCTTATTCTCAAACACCTTTAATCTCTGTTCCTCTCTCAAAGTGAGAGTCCAAGTTTCACAACTATACAGAACAAACGGTAATATAACTGCTTTATAAATTCTAGCTTTCAGATTTTTTCACAGCAGACGAGATGACAAAAGCTTCTCAACCGAATAACACGCATTTCCCATATTTATTCTGCGTTTAATTTCCTCCCTAGTGTCATTTTTATTTATTACTGTTGCTCCAAGATATTTGAATTTTTGCATCTCTTCAAAAGATAAATCTCCAATTTTTATATTTCCATTTCGTAGAATTTTCTGGTCACGAGACATAATCATATACTTAGTATTTTCGGGATTTACTTCATCTATCATCTACAATAGTTAAAATAGGTTGAGTTAAAATCTTAGGCGCACTGGTCTCCGATGCAGATACCGGATTTAAAGCCCCGAGTTCTGGGACTTATCAGGTATACTCGTCTGAGTTTGAGACCTGCCTGTGTTAGGTCTGAGGCAGGATGAATCGCCTTTCAGCATCGAATTCACGAATGCCACCCAGACCACTTGTTAAACTGGAAGTCTCTCGCATATGAGTGCACATTAGGTTAATGAAAGCATAAATGCATGGACCCATTTTGAATTGGACTCTAGAAAAGCCGATCCTAGCTTCAGAAATCAATTCCGAATGAGAATAGAATCTATCATTTTACAACATTTCGCAAAATCCTTCTTATCCAGCTTCCATAGTTTTCCATAAACCACAAGAAAAAAAAACATTTTTGTAAGGTGTTTAATCTAAGTGTTAAAAGAACAATAAAAAGAAGAAAACCAATCTGTAAACTTTCATTCCTCAAATCTTAAGGATGATAACAAAATCATCACCGTCACACAACGCTAAGCGAAGGGTCCCGGGATCGATGTCCGGTCCCGGAACAATTTTTCCCTTGAAATTATTCAAGTCTGCTTCATAGGGAGCTATTACCTGAAATCCATATTTGCATAACAATTGTTGTAACAAAGGAGATGGACAACTGCACTTGCAATTAACGTAAAAGATGGCAGGGAATTCGTAGAATCTTTACAATTACGTTAAACATGGCTGTATAACAGCTGACTTAATATTATCTATGGTTTAAAAATAATTCTTTTGCTTGTTCTCTTATTAGTTCATTCTATTTAGATGTAAAAAAATTAAATTATGGTTTATTTAACGACGCTCGCAACTGCAAAGGCTATATCAGCGTCGCCGGTGTGCCAGAATATTGTCCCGGAGGAGTTCTTTTACATGCCAGTAAATCTACTGATATGAGCCTGTCGCATTTAGTCTAAGCACACTTAAATGCCATCGACCTGGGCCGGGATCGTACCCGCAACCTCGAGCACAGAAGGCAAGCGCTATATCGACTACGCTACGCAGGCCGACCATTTTTAATTATTATTATTATTATTATTATTATTATTATTATTATTATTATTATTATTATTATTATTACTATTTTTATTATAGGACTGACTTATTATAGCTTATTTCATGTAGGCCTACAACATCCGTTCATTGAAAACACACAAATCTTCCTGAAAATTTTCTTCCTTCTTCACTTTTTCCTCCTTCCACCTCTCTTACTACCTCCCCCCGTTTTCTCCCTTCCACTCACTCACTCACTCACTCATTTATTAATTAATTTATATATTTATTATTATTTTATTTTTTTATCAATTTATTATTCATTAATTTATTTATTTATTCTATTTGTTCAATTTATTTACTTATTTACCTATCTATCTACCCACCTACCCATCTATCTATCTGTCTGTATCTATCTATCTATCTGTCTGTATCTATCTATCTATCTGTCTGTATCTATCTATCTATCTGTCTGTATCTATCTATCTATCTGTCTGTATCTATCTATCTATCTGTCTGTATCTATCTATCTATCTGTCTGTATCTATCTATCTATCTGTCTGTATCTATCTATCTATCTGTCTGTATCTATCTATCTATCTGTCTGTATCTATCTATCTATCTGTCTGTATCTATCTATCTATCTGTCTGTATCTATCTATCTATCTGTCTGTATCTATCTATCTATCTATCTATCTATCTATCTATCTATCTATCTATCTATCTATCTATCTATCTATCTATCTATCTATCTATCTATCTATCTATCTATCTATCTATCTATCTATCTATCTATCTATCTATCTATCTATCTATCTATCTATCTATCTATCTATCTATCTATCTATCTATCTATCTATCTATCTATCTATCTATCTATCTATCTATCTATCTATCTATCTATCTATCTATCTATCTATCTATCTATCTATCTATCTATCTATCTATCTATCTATCTATCTATCTATCTATCTATCTATCTATCTATCTATCTATCTATCTATCTATCTATCTATCTATCTATCTATCTATCTATCTATCTATCTATCTATCTATCTATCTATCTATCTATCTATCTATCTATCTATCTATCTATCTATCTATCTATCTATCTATCTATCTATCTATCTATCTATCTATCTATCTATCTATCTATCTATCTATCTATCTATCTATCTATCTATCTATCTATCTATCTATCTATCTATCTATCTATCTATCTATCTATCTATCTATCTATCTATCTATCTATCTATCTATCTATCTATCTATCTATCTATCTATCTATCTATCTATCTATCTATCTATCTATCTATCTATCTATCTATCTATCTATCTATCTATCTATCTATCTATCTATCTATCTATCTATCTATCTATCTATCTATCTATCTATCTCTCTATCTATCTCTCTATCTATCTATCTATCTATCTATCTATCTATCTATCTATCTATCTATCTATCTATCTATCTATCTATCTATCTATCTATCTATCTATCTATCTATCTATCTATCTATCTATCTATCTATCTATCTATCTATCTATCTATCTATCTATCTATCTATCTATCTATCTATCTATCTATCTATCTATCTATCTATCTATCTATCTATCTATCTATCTATCTATCTATCTATCTATTCTAATTTCATTACCCTAATACATGTATAACGAAATCATAGAGGTTTCGTCAAAACCCCTGTCACTTTTCTGCACTCGTCACTAAAATGTTTTCTTTCTAGAAAGTTTAACGGTTTGCTGGTTTCATATGTTCATAATAAGAAATGCCGGTGCGACGATTTTGATCGGTTTCGTGTGCCGTATTTGAAATTATAAAAATGCCAAACCTGGATAAAGGTGATCTATCAAAGCATTAGAAGTCCGAAACAAACCTATGTATCTTCCTTCACACGACAGGTAGAGACGGACTTGTGACTTGTGGGCTATTTGCATCAAGACGCTCAATTACACAAAACGAAGACGCGGCTGCTTGTCGGACACGGACAAAAGAGGAGAGGACGCGTGTATTGTCACGGCTTGGAGTGTGCACTCAATTAGCGCCGGGGAGGGGGAGAGTGTCCTTCGCTGTGGTGGCCGTGTTTACAGCCAGTAAGTGATGGGCCATGACTTCTGAATTAGTTCTACCGTCCACTACACCCCGAGCACAAGCTTACCTGCTGCGCCCGCGAGGAATCTCATTTCATTATACTCAATAGTTTGCAGATGTTTCCGGCTTAACCCCGTCTGTTATTACGAAAAGAGACAGTTTCAAAATAAAAACCATTATAACATTATAGCTACAAATTCGTACAGAATTAAACCGACAAGAAAATTATAGTCCTAACATATACCACAGAATTATCTTTAATGTCCACACCTGTGGAGTAACGGTTAGCGCGTCTGGCCCGGGTTCGAATCTCGGTCGGGGCAAGTTAGCTAGTTCAGATTTTTCTGGGGTTTTCCCTCAACCCAATTTGAACAAATGTTGGGTTACATTAGGTGCTGGACCCCTGACTCATTTCACCGGCATTACCACCTTCATCTCATTCAGACGCTAAGTAACCTAAGATGTTGATACAACGTCGTAAAATAACTTACTTAAAAAACTATTTTTAATAATACAATATGTCAACAAATACATGAACACTTACATATACATCAAAATACATGCTTACATATATTCGTACATACATACAAAATACATACATACATACATACATACATACATACATACATACATACATACATACATACATACATACATACATACATACATACATACATACATACATATCTATAATGTGATAACTTGAGCTATATATAATCATAATTTTCCTTACTGTGTGTACCTAAAAATATTGTATTCATTGTATGCTTTGTACTGCACTATTTTATTATTATTATTATTATTATTATTATCAATAATTGTTTTATTTTTATACTTTGTATGTCTAATTTATTTTGACCTGCTGTTCATATTTTATTATGCTTTTTCCTTTCCTTCTGTATGTTATATATTATGTCTGATTTCTACGTACTTGTTGTTTACATTATATTATTATCATCTTATTCAGTTTTTTGTGTAAAATTGTACTTTGTAAATTTTTAGTGTTTTTTGTAACGCAGTTTTACTCCTGGTTGAGTGTTAGACAAGGCCGTATGGCCTTAACTCTGCTAGGTTAAATAAATAAATAATAATAATAAATATTATTATACATACATTACATGTATACATACATTGCATGCATGCATACATACATACATACATACATACATACATACATTACATGCATATTTATTTATTATGGGGAAGTTAAAACCACCTTCTCTTCAACTCAGTCAGAAACAAAAGAATACAGTAAAGTGTGTGTGTGTGTGTGTGTGTGTGTCTAATTCGTACCCATTTCACTTTTTGTGATTCGGGATAGATGTGGATAGATGGCAGGACTGTGACCTATTTTCAAATTGCACACCTCTTCGGCGGGCCACGTTATGCATGAAGTGCATCTGTCAAGAGTTATGTCCTGTACTAGGGTGAGTGTATGTTAAGTGTTGATGTAGCCTAAGTGTAGTGTAGGGAATGGGTGAGGATGATGATGAAGGTGAGGAAGGGAGAAGGAGAAACCCGGTGCCGACACGTAGCCTAATCCTGTCGTATAGCACCAAGGGAGCGGTCAGGCTTAACGTCCCCATCCCACGGACGAATCACTATCAACAGTGATATGTGCCTTCCCTTCATATGCACTGCGGAGAGATTTGGGATTTAACCTAGGTATATCGGTACACAATTTAAGTGATTAACACAGTCTAGTATATACAGTCACGAAGCTTGAGTTGTGAGGGTGCTAGGAACAACAGACTGTGCAGGTACTATGTCGCATTGTCTGTAATGAGGCGATATTAGCGATCCTAGTGGTTAGCAACTATCTATGGATGCATACAGTATTTACGTATTGAGCCTTGTGACTGTATATACTAGACTGTGATTATGAGTTGTGCACCGCCATCTTTCCTAGTCCCGAGATAGAAATTTTACAAGGAAATTTCTGACCCCGCCGGGAATCGAACCCGGACCGGCTTGTCTGGAGGCAGACACGCTACCACAGTACCAACTCGACGGAATGAATACAGTAAAGTATCAATATGAAATTCTAACAGTGTCAATAACTTTTTCACAAACTAAACACTGCGTCCCATCTTCTAGCTCCGAACATAAATTAGCCTATAGGCTAAGCACTTTCCATAGAGAATTCAATTTAGATACTAAGCGTCGTTTAATATCATTCGTGCTAGCCATACTGTAAGTGACTCACAAAAGCACTGTTAATATACAACATTGATTGATTACCTATTTTAGTTCGCATTTTGGGTGCTGTAATCTTGGCTTGTCGAGGACTCAGTATAGAGAGATAAAAAAAGTGAAGAGTGCCTAGGAGTTATGCAATCACGATTGAAAGCACTCAATGCATGTAGTGTAAATGTACGCGAATGCTCGTCTTTGATCTAGAGGCCGTCAGCCTGTTGCTCAGACTGTTCAGTTTCGATTCCTGGTGAGGTCTGAAACTGTATAATGAAAAAATCCACAAGTGTCACTTGGGATAAGTTGCAATGGGCTTCTTCTCAAGGTTCCCCCGTTTCCCCTTGTTAAGCATAACATCATGCCGTCCGACTTCCAATGCATTATCGTCCCGTAGCATTACCAAGCCTATGGCGACTACTCATCGAACTTTAGCAGAATCAGCTGCCGTGGATTGAGAATTCCCCTAGCTGGGGGAATAACAATGAAAATCTACAAGGTCGCAGTGATCCTTCCTCTAGTAAATAATAAATGTAAATACATAGATACAGACCTAAGTGCATATTACATTCAAATACCGGTATTCACTATTCCCACATTTTCAACAAACATTTATTATTTTTCTTCCTTTAAGAGTCATGTTAAGATTGGACCACACTTGCACAGCGGTTGAGGAAGAGATGAAAATTTAAATTAATTGATTTTTAAGTGTAGGTACGCTAAAATCGGAAATTACATACAAATTTATTATTTATTTATTTATTCGAATGATAGGTTAATAGATAACTTATCTTTGACCTAAACACAACCTCAAGATTAAAACAATATAACTTGATAAAACTTAAAATTAAATGTAATAAAGGAAATAAACAAAATCCTTAAAGAACTAAAAACTAAGGCTGGGTGCACACAGAATCAGACGCGGCGCGACGGTCGCGAGCAGACACGAGGAGACACGGAGAGACAACATCGAATGACTGCTTGAAGTTCGTCGCGAGGAGACTGTCTGATAGCAGCAGTGTACTGCGCATGCGTCAGTAGTGGCTATGATTACACGCGTTCACTATCTACAAATACTATATTGTTGTGTAGTGCACATTATTCATAATGGAGCTCGATGCGGATAAATTAGTTCTTTTAGTACAGGAAAGGTATGTTCTGTAAAATTTTTGAAACAATATCACAATAATGTGGTTTCTAAAAATATGTGAGAAATATTGTAAATGAAATGAAAGCACCAGGTGGATAATAATATTGATAATAATAATAATTTGTAGTAGACCTACTTCGCCATAAACATACAAAATGACGCTTGTGTATTACATTTGTAGTATTTAATTTTAAGATGTTTTCAATTATATAGGTTTTTTTTAGGCATATTAGACGTCGTAAGGAAATAATAACCAAATACAATAGAATTTTTCATATATACAGTCCTCTTTCATTGACGCCATTTTCTAGCCTAGGCCAGTTTTCCAAATCCACACAGCCAGCAAATCAGTTGTCGCGAGCAGCCGTAAGCTGTCGCGAGGTGTTGTAAAGCAAAACGTCGCGTCTCATCTCGCCGCGTCGCGTCGCGTCTGATTCTGTGTGCACCCGGCCTAGAGGCATGAGGCTTCTCCCTTCCCAGTATCTGGCACATTCTGTCAGTGACTTTAGAGCTGGGCAGCGTTGGAGATGATCCCTATACATCGCTTCTTGAAGGTCGCAAAGGGTACAGGTTGGATTTTGATAAATACCGAAACGGTGGAGATGCTGCACCAAGCAGTTATGTACAGTTGCAAGTAGGAAATGCGCGACTGCCAATCTTCTTGGTCTGTTAGGTTCCTTCTCCAGTGTTTGCCATATGTTTTTTCTGCAATCTCGTGGGAGTGGATGTTGTGGGCAACTTCTTTGATGTACAATTTTATTGCCTGGAAGGGTGTTGGTTTAGGAGATGTTTGTAAAATTTTAGCACCTGTTTGCCAAGGCATCTGCCTGCTCATTGCCAAATAAGTTGCAGTGTCCGTGGACCCACTGTAGTACCACGATTTTGTGTTTTGCTTGTAATAGCTGTATGGGATTTTGACAGTCTTGGATTGATGAAGACTCGAGGTCTGAGGAACTTACAGATTCTATGGCTGCTTTGGAGTCGCACAGGATGACGACATTCTTGAATTTAGTTTGGTGACATGTCAGTTGAGTTAAGGCTATCTTGATAGCTTCAATTTCACCGTCATAAGATGACCTATGGGTGCCTACCGCTGTATATAAAGGAAAGCTATCGCACCAACATTAATATTCTTCATTTTGGATCCGTCTGTATAAACAAGAAGCCAATCAGCTTCTAGATAATTGAGGTTAATAGTTTCAAGAACCAGGGATCTTAATGCATCTACTGGTATTTATTTTTTACAAACAGCATCTTCCAAGTCTACGGAGAATAAGATGGATTTAGAAAGTATTGAATTAAAAAATTGAGGAAGTGGTTCTGAAGTATTAAAAATCTGATATATTTCCCTCAATTCCATGATTTTCTGTATAAATCCATGCTGTGTTTTCAACCTTCTTTCGACATAATGATAAGATTCCCAGAATTGGTCTCCTGGAATTCTCAATAGCTTTTCGTATAGAATTAGTGCCTTCTCTTGAATTAATCTAGGAATTAGTTTAAATCCTGTTGAGAGGAGCATGGCATTAATTGGAGTTGTTTTGACTCCACCAATGAGGAGGCGATGTAGATCTACCTCCTCGTGGTGCATCCTGGACGCTCACTAGCGACAAAAAGATTTACAAAATGACACACAACCTCACATCAAATTGTTCTTTTAAGAATGGACCCACAAAGTTAAATATCTTGCAGTGGAATGGAGGAGGATCTAAAATGTAAAAATTAAAAATGTTATTATTTTAAAATTGTGACGTGATAGAAAAAAACGGACTTCAAATCTGTAATCAGCACACTCAAATTAGGGTTGGTACACTTGTTTTTGTTCAGGAGCAAAATCACAATAAAATAAATAAAATGTATTAAAATTAAAAATGTTATTATTTTAAAATTGTGACGTGATAGAAAAAAAACGGACTTCACATCTGTAATCAGCACACTCAAATTGTACACTTGTTTTTGTTCAGGAGCAAAATCACAATAAAATAAATAGAATGAATTAAATGAATTAAAAATTAAAAAATTAAAAATGTTACTATTTTAAAATTGTGACGTGATAGTAAAAAAACGGACTTCAAATCTGTAATAAGCACATTCACATTAGGGTTGGTACACTTGTTTTGCTCAGTAACAAAATCACAATAAAATAAATAAAATGAATTAAATGTATTAACAATTAAAAAATTAAAAATGTTATTATTTTAAAATTGTGACGTGATAGAAGAAACGCACTTCAAATCTGTAATCAGCACACTCAAATTAGGGTTGGAACACTTGTTTTTGTTCAGTAGAAAAATCACAATAAAATAAATAAAATGTATCAAAAATTAAAAAAAATAAAAATGTTATTATTTTAAAATTGTGACGTGATAGAAAAAAAATGACTTCAAATCTGTAATCAGCACACTCAAATTAGGGTTGGTATACTTGTTTTTGTTCAGTAGCAAAATCACAATAAAATAAATAAAATGAAGTAACTGTATTAAAAATGAAAAAATTAATAATGCTATTATTTTAAAATTGTGACGCGATAGAAAAAAACGGACTTCAAATCTGTAATCAGCACACTCAAATTAGGTTTGGTACACTTGTTTTTGTTCAGCAGCAAAATCACAATAAAATTAATTAACTGTATTAAAAATTAAAAATATTATTATTTTAAAATTGTTACGTGATAGAAAAAAACGGACTTCAGATCTGTAATCAGCACACTCAAATTAGGGTTGGTACACTTGTTTTTGTTCAGTTGCAAAATCACAATAAAATAAATAAAATGAATTAAATGTATTACAAATTAAAAATATTATTTTAAAATTGTTACGTGATAGAAAAAAAAACGGACTTCAGATCTGTAACCAGCACAGTCAAATTAGGGTTGGTACACTTGTTTTAGTTCAGTAGCAAAATCATTGTACACCAGTCTTATTTTTCTTTCTTTAAGAGTCACGAACTTACCCTTGCACAGCGGTTACGGAAGAGAAGAAAATTTAAATTAATTGATTTTTAAGTATAGGTACGCTAAAATCGGAAATTACATGCAATTTTATTGTAAAAACAAGGTTTAACTTCTCATAACACGATCGAGACTCGTATGAGTTCTGCGCTTTTCATTTTTCTAGGCACTCAACATTAGAAAAAATATAGAAGACATTACTTTCTGATCGTAGCTCATAATCGTAAAACCTTCACCTGTCTCTACTTGTAGGCCTACTGTTGCTGTGCAGTGGCTGGACGTAAATGTGGCGTAGCTATAAGACTGAACGGTTTGGAAACAGCAATTGCAATTTATTTGCTAAATATTATCGATGTATTATAGTTTCACAAAAGGGGTTTATAGTCGCTACAGAAACAGGACTTTGATTTAACAGCAATATAAATAGTACTTAGCAGAACCAGTCTATTTTACGACGGAAATGATACTCAGTGTGATGTTGTATAATTCAGACGACGAATTTATAGAGTTGGTGGTCGCTATCTTTCTCTGACAAGCAGTCTAGCTTTTTATTAAAGGATTTCATGCTGAAAGAAATGTAAAATTAATGAAATTATAATACTAAATGTGTTATTTTGATAGCAATCCTCTGTAAAAAAAATAAACTCTCGAAGCTCGAACACTGATATGTAGCCTACCCAGACATTTATATTCTTTCTTCAGTGAATAGAGTGAGGTAATTCAGATCAATGTTAAAATATGAGATTCTAGTGGAATTTCGTGACAATTCGAGATTTTTAACCTTGCCTCGAGATTTAATTTCTCCGACGTCTACTTTCGGGTTCCATCATCAGAATTGGAAGAGCTCAAGGGTAACTACGTATATCAAAGAAATGTAAGTGAGCGTACAGAGGAGTTAAAAGAAATATTTCAATAGGTACACTTGTAATATTAAAATTGTTATTGCTTAGTCAACTGTCCGAAGACAGATCTGAACCTCACAAGTGATACCAACAAGGCACCACTTATAAGGCAACTAAGTCCAGGAGATAATAGGTAGGGTGGCCAGTTCCTTTCCCCCCTCATTGCATACATCGCCGATGAGCTACATATTACACTAGTCATACAAACAATTTGTTCTTCCTCCGACACACAACGTCAAGGGTGATGTACTGCCTGATAAAAGATGTACATATCAGCCAGAACCTCAATCACAGGTAATATTAAAATTATTAAATAAAAATATATTTAAGCTGAAGTCTGAATAAGCCGTATAATTTTTATCGTTCAGCATCATTATGTTGAACGATAAAAAAGAGAATTTGTTTTGAACAAAGTTCATTAAAAAATTCAATCGGATACAACTTTTAATTTAATTTATTGGTCTGACCCAATATTTTGGGTTTGCCGTGCGACACGGAATAGTTCACAATAAAATTTAAAATGAAAAATTATATAAACAGGTTTCAGACAGAAGTGATTAAGACATAAAAAAAATAGAACCAAGTATAATTTAAATTGAATGTACGCCATAAAGATGCTGACGAAATATCGCTACAGAAAATTTTATAATGGTGGTGACGATGGCATCTTGAAGATCTCTCGTCAGCTTGTATTTTTCCCTCCACTTTACAAAGGCTTTCGGAATGGTGCCTCTCGCTCCGAAGAAGAGACCGGTAACTGTGATTTTTTCAATGTTGTATTTTATTGTAATTTTATATCCTAGAATTGTCCTATATCTATCTATAAAATACAATGATAAATAAAGATATAAATAAATAAGTAAATAAATACATGAATAAAATAATAAATAACAAATAAAAACAAACAAAAATATTATATACAAATAAATAAATAAATAAATAAATAAATAAATAAATAAATAAATAAATAAATAAATAAATAAATAAATAAATAAATAAATAAATAAATAAATAAATAAGTTAGTGAGTGGATAAAGAAGTAAATAAATAAATAAATAATGAAATAAATCAAGAAATCAGGAAAGACATAAAGAAAAAAAATAAAGTAATAAGGAAAGAAAGAAAGAAAGAAAGAAAGAAAGAAAGAAAGAAAGAAAGAAAGAAAGAAAGAAAGGAATATTACCTTAAACTCTCCAACAATATCCTTAATTTTTTCGCCTTTTTGAAGACGCTGAATAATATTTACTTTGTGAAAAATATTCAGACGTGAACGTGTTTGTAACATGATGCATCACCAATACGCGGGGGTTTGGATTCTCGTCACAACAGACAGCGTTGTACTGTTTTGCTGGCTTCTTTAGGCTCAAACGCATTCTACTAAATCGGCGAAGCAGTTTCTTAACTTGCCCGGTGCTAGCAATTTTAATATTGTTCGATTCTTTTGGTCTACTCTTGCTTCTTGTTAAGATGTCAGACATATTTTACTGCGTTCATAAGCGGCATTGCTGGGCACCACAAAATGTATATTTTTCCTGAAAAAAAATATATGAAGATCTATCTTTCCAAATGCACTAAGTGCCAATTTTTCGAATGTCACTTTATTTCCTCTAAGGGAGGTACGCCTACATCCATATGAACATATCATACTAAATGGACTCTGTCCTAATTCAGCTGTAAGTAACTCATTCGTGCGACGAAAGATGATATTGGAAATATCTCAACATGCATTTGTCAGTGTGTTTTTCATCAATATCTCAAAAACTTGTTTTTGGTGCCTAGTACCTTTGGAAAGGTAGGCCTTCAATTTCGCTTTGCATAAAGCAAATTCGAGTTTTATTGTACGTATGTATTTATTCACACTACAAATGGATAAATACCCGGTGACAGTGGCAACTAATTACATTCAATAATGAGAATTAATAATAAACACAATTAATAATAAATGAATAATACTAATACTTAATACTTAATACTTAATAACTACTACTACTACTACTACTACTACTACTACTACTACTACTACTACTACTACTACTACTACTACTACTACAAGTACCGTTCAACACTACACTCATTTGGCTGTCAACTCACTCACGGCACTGGTACTACGACACATTTCACTGATACTATCCTGATTTCACTAACACTTCGAAAACATTTCACTGTTCAAACCACTAGAAACTATAAGACTTCACTGACACAACACACTTCTTCACTGATACAACACTTCAAATAACAAAACATCTTTTCGAGCGCTTTATAACGACACCACACACGAATATATTACATCAACTGGATGCTGAGATAAATTGAGTGGAATCCAAATATTAGGGCATTCGAAAAGTAATAGCAACAAAGTTACTGTTTCACACTAAACTAATTTTCATTACTTTTGGCATTACATACTTCAAATATAATCCCCTGCCATGTCAGCAATGTGTTGGCAAATTCTTGCAAGACGGAGGCCATTATTTGCAGCATCATTTGTGGACATCTCTCTCACTGATCATCTTACAATAATTCGGTATGGTAGGACTTCTCTCCCATAGCCTAAGCTTCTTGTAATGCCGTAAAGCACTGAGTAGCATTTTTTCCTCTTGCAACTTGTACTTTTATGAAGCATTTTTCTTCATATCTACTGAACATTTTTAGGTTGGTACATACTGTATTACTTAATAAAGATCAGAAACAGTCCCTGTATTCACAAAATATGGTTACTTAAATGCTTTTATGCTCGACCATGCCGAAATGTAGTAATTATACACCTGGTAGTAGCCCTTTAATGCACCTCATTAAAGTATACCTATTCATTATAATTCAGTTGTTCAGCCAATGAGAAAACACCATTGTACCATTATGAAACCGCAAGTATCGATTATTCTCGGATATGCAATCGAAAGACAATTAGCGAAAAGTCACGGAGGCTGGAAATCCAATACTGTCGCAGAAGATTATGTTCTGTTACTATAATAATTTGCGTTAATTGTAAATAATATTCAAATAAATTGAATTTGTCATCTCGTTTTTCAATTATAAATCAATTTCCAGGTTATATCATGTTATTCTCTAGATTATATCAAGGTCAATGACATTCATGCCTCGGAAAAAATCAATACTTTCGCGTCTGCGCACATCTCACAATTCAGGTCAGTTGCGCTCCTCACTTACATAACCATAACATGAATACTTATGAATAATTTCAAGTTAGAAATATGGTCGAGTATAAAAAGTCGTATGAAACTTGCCTATAATGGTAATTAAGACCCTCGTATGAAAATTATGAAACTCGCTTGCGCTCGTTTCATAAACAAACATACTCGCGTCTTAATTACTACCATTATAGGCTCGTTGCATAATGTACTATTAATATTCCATATTTATGCAATAATATCTCCTCTATTAAGCACTAAAAGGTTCCGATGCTCATCGCTAGGAGCGCTGGTTTACAACACTGTTGCCATTACTTATTGAATGCCCTGGTAATAGGAATTCTACTGTGTGTTACTACATTGGCAGGTTGATAAACGCGAAATTGAGTTTAGCCTAAATTAGTACGCTACTTTCTGAAACTCTTAGTGGAGAACAGGTTCATTTTGAACCCAAGTCACAGAATCCTACCATCTGTCCTCCCAGTATCGAATCGTAAAATGTTCATAAGCCTATGAAAACTACAAGAAGAAGATGAGATTCCTTAATAGCACCACTCGACTGGTCGCGTCCCACACTTTTACAACCACAGCAGCACGAGTAATATCTTCGTTACTGGGATTGGTATGGCATCATAAAATGAGAGAGGTGGTGGCAATCAAATGAATCCTTTGTCAAGGAGAGGCAAGTAATACACGGATTATGACACATCGTAATCCTGCAATATCGGAGAGTCTTCGCGAATGCATTGTGTGTACCCAGGAGGGCGCGACATAAAGGCGGTATTAGCAGGTTCCTTGGTTTGATTAGCAGCCTGCAAGATGATGCGCTCTTCACTCGGAGGACGTGGCTTCATAAATGAGCTCATACAGTAATAATGTTGCATTAACTTGTTCTGCTGCCGTACAGAGTAGAAGGGCTCTGAGTGCATCCATTTTAAACGAAACTGCATGATTGTCTAATAAGAAATAAATCCTCAGTAACCACTTTCTTCTTTTACTGACTGCGGTACTAGAAAATAATGAAGGTGTCGGTTTTCCATGCCGAAACTCTGGTTTCACTTCACTTTGCCGAAACTTGGATCTGACTAACTCGTAATTTTAACTTCACTGGGATATAATTTCAACTTTAATGTGATTTGACTTCACTTGGACGTGATCTTGATCGACCTGACTTGGACGCGTTCTGGCCTTGACTTGCACGCACGAGATCTGTACTTGACTTGCACGCACGTGATCTGGACTTGACTTGCACGCACGTGATCTGAACTTGACTTGCACGCACGTGATCTGGACTTGACTTACACGAACGTGATCTGAACTTGACTAACACGAACGTGATCTGGACTTGACTTACACGAACGTGATCTGAACTTGACTTACACGAACGTGATCTGGACTTGACTTACACGAACGTGATCTGTACTTGACTTACACGCACGTGATCTGTACTTGACTTACACGAACGTGATCTGAACTTGACTTGCACGCACGTGATCTGGACTTCACTTACACGCACGTGATCTGTACTTGACTTACACGAACGTGATCTGTACTTGACTTACACGAACGTGATCTGTACTTGACTTACACGAACATGATCTGGACTTGACTTGCACGCACGTGATCTGGACTTCACTTACACGCACGTGATCTGTACTTGACTTACACGAACGTGATCTGTACTTGACTTACACGAACGTGATCTGTACTTGACTTGCACGCACGTGATCTGTACTTGACTTACACGAACGTGATCTGAACTTGACTTGCACGCACGTGATCTGGACTTCACTTACACGCACGTGATCTGTACTTGACTTACACGAACGTGATCTGTACTTGACTTACACGAACGTGATCTGTACTTGACTTACACGAACATGATCTGGACTTGACTTGCACGCACGTGATCTGGACTTCACTTACACGCACGTGATCTGTACTTGACTTACACGAACGTGATCTGTACTTGACTTACACGAACGTAATCTGTACTTGACTTGCACGCACGTGATCTGTACTTGACTTACACGAACGTGATCTGGACTTCATTTACACGCACGTAATCTGAACTTGACTTACACGAACGTGATCTGGACTTGACTTGCACGCACGTGATCTGGACTTGACTTACACGAACGTGATCTGGACTTGACTTATACATGATTTGAATTTGACTTAAACATGATTTAAATTTGACTTGGGCGTGTACTGAACCTGACTTGAACGTGAGCTGAACTTGATTTAGACATCATCTGAACTTAATTTGGACATGATTTTAACTTCATTTGGACACGATTTGAACTTAATATGGATATCATTTGAATTGAACTTTGCCTCGATCTTAGCTTGAACTTGACTTCTACTTGTGATTTACACTTAATTAACGTAATTTGGACTTGAATTGGCTGTGATTTATTTTGTTCTTCTGTAGTATCTGCAACGCTTTTCAGTCTAGTATTTTATGGTCTGGAGTTTATCTCAGGAACTTAATTCATTTTGTTCTCCTCTAGTAGGTCTGCTACTTGTTTCGAATCTAATATTATGTAGTGTAGAGTTTATCTCAGAAACTCAATTGATTTTCTTCTCCTGTAGTAGGCGTATTTGCATTTTTAAAGTCTAGTATTGTGTAGTCTGGAGTTTACCTAAGGAACTTAATTCATTTTGTTCTCCTGTAATATCTACATCTTTTTTAAGCCTAGTATTATGTAGTCTGGAGTTTATCTCGGGAATTTAATATCGTAATTTTCTTTTCCTGTCTTTGTATTCTGTTAAACCCGCATCTCTTTCCCGGTCTAGTAGATTGTTGTCTGCAGTTTATATCAGGAATTTAACTTTTTTTCTCCTTTATATATCTTTATCTTTGTTTCAAGTCTAGTATTATGTAGCCTGAATTTCGTCTCGGAAATTAGTGTTGTCATTTTTTTTTCCTGTATTTTTTTTGTTTCACCTGCATATTTCTTCCGGTCTAGTAGTTCGCAGTTTGCAGCTTCTCTCTCGTTTTGTTCTTCTGCCCTTCTGTTCTTCTTATATGTACCTTCGTCCGTGTCTAGTCATCATCATCATCATCATCATCCTTCACGAATTAGGCCTCTCTAGACCTGTTTCGGCCCCATCTAGCAGTCTTCTTAAAGGTCTTCCTGGTCGACGATGTCCTCTAGGTTTATATTGCATCATAATTTTTGGAATTCTTGAATTTTCCATTCTTCTTACATGATATAGCCAATTGAATTTGTATCTGCTGATTTTTTCTTCTACTGACTCTACTTCTAATTGTTCTAAAATTTCTTCATTCCTTTTCCGGTCTAAAAGAGTATATCCTGCTGTCCTCCTGAAAAATTTCATTTCCGTTGCTTTGATTCTGTTCACGTCTTTTTTCTTTAAGTCCAAATCTCGCTTCCGTATAAAAGGGAGGGTAATGCTAATGTATTATATATTTTTATTCTTGTAGATATTTTGTACTAATTTAGCTTTTAATGTATTGTTTATTATTCCTAGAATTTGTGTAAATTTGGTAATTTTCTTGTTCACATCTTTTTCATTTTGATAAGATATTTCACAACCCAGATAATTGAAATTTTGTACTTGTTCGAGGCATTGGTTATTGTGTATTATCTTACTTCTGACTGGGTTTTGCCCTAAAAATGCCATTAGTTTTGATTTTTGTGCTGAAATTTCCATCCCAAAATCTTTTAATATTTTATTTAATGTATACAATCCTCTTTTTAAATTGTCCTCTGAATTGGAAATTATGACTTGATCATCGGCATCTAGTATTATGTGTAATGTAATTTGTCTTAGGATTTTAATATCGTACCTTTGTTTTTCTGTTATATTGCATCTTTCTTCCCCTCTATTAGCATATAATCTATAGTTTACCTAATAAATTTAACATCGGCTGCGGTGAGTAGTTGTAGGCTACAACTTGTTTCCTATAGTTCACGCTTCGTTGTTACGAATATTGCTTTATCTTCCCATAAAGGATTCAGCACTTGGAGTGATCAAACTGCTCTACAAGAAAGTTTGTTTAGTTGTTTCATATTACCTTTGTTCTTTACGAATTGAGTCCACCGCTGTGGAGTAACGGTTGGCATGCATGACCATAAACGAGCGGGCCCGGCTTCAAATTCTTGTTTGGATAAGTAACCTTAAGGTTGAGGTTTTTCCGGAGTTTTCCCTCAACCCATTAAGAGCAAATGCTGGGTAACGTTCGGCGCTGGACCCCGGATTCATTTTCCTGGCATTATGACCTTCATACCATTCAGACCCTAGATAACCACAGCAGTTGAAAAAGCGTCGTAAAATAAGCGATGTTCATAATTGAATTTCAGAACTTTATTGAAGTACAGTATGGCTTCAAATATCCAAAAAGTACAGTCCAATAACTAAATGAAATTTGAAATAAATCTTAAAAAAAGGAGACATGATTTTTGTATCCATTATATAGCGAAGGACGGCGAACTGAAAAGAGAATTGTGAATGGCGACCAGTTTCTGAACGCGGTCCCCTGCTGCTTGTCAAGACGGAATAACTGTGATTGAAATGAATCGATAGAGTTGGAAAACGCAAGTTCCATGATTTATATAGCCAATAACAGAAGTTTGTAACAGCATAATTACAGAGATCGCAAGCCGGAGATAGTCTGGCGCATACTACATTATTCATCCTTCGTCCTTCATGTTTCTCGCTATAGGTACGGTCCTCAGTCCGGGATTTCTGGTCACTTTCAGCCGAATCACAGTTAAAATGAAGTAGCAAGCATGTAAAAATCTGCTTAATAAACTACAGCGGAAGTTACTCGTGAAGTAAATTGAGACAGAACATTCTTTTCGCTGGTAAATTCAATGTGTATAGCCTACAGGATGGCTGGTAACCTCTGCTCCAAAATATAAGAGATGATTCTACATGTTAAATACAACAAAACTTCTATTACACTTTTCCTTCGATGTAGCACCGTTAAGCAGGAAAAAAGAAAAGTATTTTCCCGAATGTTTGCAGCGCTCTATTGCGGTAACGGATCCCAAAGAAATGACTGATTGCTGTAACTTACAAGCAGACAGGTAAAAATAATCTTAACAGTTAATGTCTTGGACCTTTAAACCGTTTAGCCATGAATTTAAATTGAATAATAGCAAAAATCGTTGAAATAGGCTATATCTTGCAAAGTAGCGCACGTCTCTACCTGCTACCTGTTATTCCTACACAAAGTTTCATAAAAATCTGTTATGTAGGAGAGAAGTTAATTTTGTGTAAATGCACCCCATGTAAAGGGGTACTTACTCTTATGGAACCGTAAATATAGTTTGTACACAAAAAATATATTCTACCTAAAACCTCCATACAATGCTTCATAAAAATCTGTTCGATAGGAGAGAAGTTATTATTTTTGCCTAAAACCACCCCCTATAAACGGGTAATTCCTCTTACACAAACGTAGTCAGAGTTTGTGGACAAAAAAATATGTTATACTACAGGGACATCATTTTATTTTTATTTAAATTTTTATTGTACCTGAGTTTTTTTATTGTACTTCACTCCCACCCCTTCTACTAATAAAGTTCAACCATCCTCCACACAGATCCAACACCGCATATACAGTCATAGTAGCCTTACGGTCATAGTATACAGTACGTTCCAAAAAAATATGTTCGTATTTTCCAGTGACGAAAGAGCTTTCAATACTGCAACATTTTCGCACAGGTACTGTCGTCCATTTGCCTACGTCGCATTTCGATTTTCCCCACCTGCTTCTATTCGCCTCTCTGTAAAGGCTAGTGGCTGGGCTGTCTTAGCTCTTTTCTGAGAACATTAATTTCTGTTAGGAATTGGACGCCTACGTAATATTATACCCATACAACTGTTTAAAATAACTTAAAAAAGGGCCTCGTTAAGTAATTAACTGTCACTTGATTTCCCTCCTTTTTACGATCCTGCAACATAACCACTTGGACGGACAGTAGATAGCATGTCTGAGTAATTTTATCTTTTTGGATCGAGCAGAAGTGAAGATTGAATTTACAGTACGTAAGGTACTCTTTTACAGAGTAGGTACAGAATTATTTCAACATGAGTTACTAGTACGAAGGACGAAATTGGTAATTGGAATTACACACATTAGAACTGAAGCCTATATCGAAATGAACGGCCACAGTTTTGAAAAATGTATTTAAATATCCATATTATGATTATTTTTCAATGTAACTTCATTCTCTATACTGTATGCTAATGTTATGTAGACAGTATAATATACACTGCATAATGAATACGTCCACATGGACAGCTCAGTTCGTGAGTAAAAACACTCATTGTTAATACTGTACTGTATTTTGGTTAAACAAAAACCCAATGAAAATTATCAAACTCAAAAGCGTGATATTTCCGTAAATGGATGAACTACTTTTCTTCCCTCCTATACCTAGTAAAGTGATTTGTTTGTATATTACGCCAGCATCATCGAACTCCAGTTGTGGAAGGGGGTAGCAAACGGTGTTTCCGGTTCTCAACCGTTGATACAAAAGTATAGCCAGGTTAATATTAGAAATGTTAGTAAAAATAAAATGATGTCCCTGTATAAGATCTGAACAAAGTTGCATAGCAATTTGTTAGAATGCAGATAAGTTATCATTTTGTCCAGCTAGATTTGCGTATTGCACACTGCTACTGCTGAAGGGTCGTCCATAACCCGCTCCTAGCTACAGTCATCCTCTGAGGAGTTTAATGCTGAGAGGAACGCAGTTCCGACTAGTCTAGCGCGATACTGGAGTGGGAGGGAATAGTAACAGCGGCAGTCTGGAAGGAAGTAAAATCATACTGAAAACATTCGCCCAATTTACGAGAGCAGTATGCATATTAGTTTTCTAACGTATTTTTGGCGAGATAGAGATACAATCATTCGAATTTACGCGTTCAGAGAAGGAAAGTATTGTAGAAAATTTTATTTATTTATTTAGGCCTATTTATTTATTTATTATTTATTTATTCTGGTGAAGTTAAGACCATCACACCAAATACAAATACAATAAAATAAATCAAAAGAAAAATCATAATAAAACTACAATAATATAAATGAAAAGAATCATACTATAAAATTTAGTGATTAGTAGAATTGAATTAAATTTGTCAAGTAATCAATTTAAATATACTGTACTGCTGAACTCACTTGAGAAGTAAAACTACTTGATGTGTATTTTAAGATATCACCAACAAATGATATTTACATGCCTTTATAGGAATCTGTTTTTCACGATACCAATCACACATATTCTAAAATTCCAATAGAATAAAACCAAAAATTTTTCCACAGCATGTTTCCTTAAAAATGACTTGTAACGGTGAAATATTTAACATGATTAATTCATATAATATTAACATAGCTAACATCAGGGAGATGTTTGAGCAAAAATTGCAACAATATATTTAATATATTAATAACAAAACCATATAGGCCTAGGTAAACAATATGTATCTGAAATATTGACACACTACTGCAAACTGAAGTCTGCTTATTTTTGGACGATTAATACTTCCCACTCCGCTCGGCTCGACTTGGCTGTAGCAACAAAAGAATCTACCTGCAACCCCCCCCCCCGCACCGATGGCAAGAATACCTCAGGTCCCAGCGCTAAACTCGTCGGAGGAAGACAGTGCTGCTACTGCTACTACACCCCTGCTCGAACCTTCGTTCATTCCGTAATGCGAGCCCAGGCATAATGTCGTAAAACTACGACGCTACGGCGTTGAACCAAGTCATATTATATTATCTTTCCAATAAGTAGAATATAACGTTAAGGCACATTGCAATGTGAAACAATATACGCAGCTTGAACCTTACATCATTCTCTTCATTTTTTTGAAGGTCCAACAAGGACACACAGGAGCCTTCGACGGTCACGTTGACAGTCAACTGTTTACGGTAGAACTCCATTATCATTAAACTTTGATTTGCGGCTGCATCAGGCATTCCCTTGGGTCGTAATATATTAACATATTGCCATTCTCATTAATGTGACAATAAAGGGTGAGGCCTCGAGGTTATAAATGATATTTCATTCAGTTAATATAACCTTCGGCTTGCAATAGTCTAGATATACATAGCACTGCTACTACGCAGAACCAGTTTCAGGCATATAAACGCACAAATACGAAGGTAATTACCTACATTTATAGGCCAATTTTATTGAGAGGATTTAAAACAGAGAAGAAGGCGGAATACAATGAGCGTTCTGGCACTCTGTCAGGACGACGGTTGACCTCGTGAGTTCTTGTTCTGTGAGAGTTTTCATTACACATAGACTAAACGACATAAAAATATCACTCATATGAAAAGCATTAATTTTATAGCGAGCATTTTCTTCTTGTTATTATCATAATTATTGTCTCTTCATCTTTCACCGTCTCTGCAGCTCTTCTCTGGAACTCTCTACCACAACATGTCGGAGACTGTCGAACATTGTCTAGTTTCAAAAATAAACTAAAATTGCACTCTTTCAATTCAGATTCCTTTCAATTATAAGCCCTTTTCTCTGCGATAGTTTGTAAAAATATATATTTCTTTTCCTTCCTTTCCCCTTTATTGTTCTCTTGATCACCAGATGAATTTATCATCATACCCTTTTTATTGTGAATTTTCTTTAATTTTCGTATTTCTTTTCTTTTTTATTATTATTTTATTACATTCCATTTTGTTATATTCTTCCTTACGTTTTCCATATTAACTATTTGTACTAAATGAGTTGCTTTTACTAGCTATATTCCAATGTATTTTACTTTCTTTTTTCTATTATGGTATTATTTTCATGTTGTTTAATGTCGATTTTGTTATGCTATTATTATTATTTTTTGTAATATGTTAGTATTCTGTTCTTAAACTTTTTATTAAATTTTCACTGCTTGTATACTTTATGACCTGGTAAAGTGTAAGAGAAGGCCCTATGGCCTTAAGTCTACCAGTACGAACGAGCAAACAAACAAACAACCAACCAAACAAACAAAGAAATATATAAATAAATAAATAAATATTTTTATTATTATTTTTGTAATTATATGATATTATTATAGGATGGGTTACAGATCGAGAACACGACAATCCCACACTAATTCTGGCCAACGCACATGGACATATTCCACTTCCTCTGGAGTTCAATTTTGACATGTGCCGAACGACTGGTTAAAATTTACTGGAACTCCCTCGTTCAAAGCGGTAAATTTACAGCAGAAGTCTCATATATTTACTTCAGAAGAAAGAATTGTTAAATTTTCTATCTCATTTCCCTCAAAGGCCGTATTCCTACACGTAACATTTCATATATAGACCCTTAACCCTTTCTTACCTATAGATACCATATGGCACTAATTAACTTTATAGCATTTATATACTTTTGTGTTACATATGAAGGTAAATTTTGCTATTTCAATACATTTTCATCAATATAGTTTTGTTTCAAATGTTGCCCCTCCCGTAACTTGGTCACTGAATTGGTCCTAATACAGCTATTTGTTTCAACATGGATTGCTTGTAAATTTAATTTGGGCTAGAAAGGGTTAACATAAGATTAATGATTAGACTACCTAATGTAAAAAATGTTGTTCCTAACACTTAAAAATGTTCTATCTCATTTTCCTCAAAAGCCTTTCTGAAGGAAGCAATAGCAGCTGAAAAAATCATCAGTAATAATAAAACAAGAAATCAACTTCATTAAGTACCTCGTTTTAACCGTGACAACGCTTATTAGCTCTTTTAAGCATTCTGATTATTGTATTGTGTTTGTGTTCTATGAAGGATTTTAGATAAGGGCTCAAATAGCCATAGTAGCTGACGCGCCCTTTTTTAAACACCACTAACTAATTCAACTTCAATTATTTTAAAACTATACATCTGCAAATATTTAAACTGCAGACGTACAAAGATTTACAGCCATAATTTAATGTAATTTTCACAGCGTTATAATGGATCATTTGTAAATATCTTAAAGAAAGAGGCATACATTTTAGGAGCATAGTTACTAACGATTGTATGATTATTGATTTATTTACTTCGGAATATGTATTATATGACTTTCTTGTGTTAAATTCTATCGTACCTGGTTTACATGTTTCGATCTTTTATGGGTCATCCTCAGAACTGGTCTTTGTTGGTCTTGGCGCCTCTTGTTTTGTTTCCTGTGAGGGTGTGTTCGTGTGGTGTAATGTAGAGTCAAAGACTGTGTGTGTTCTGAAATTGAGTTGTGTGTTGAGAATTTCATCGGGGTGTGTTTTTGTGTGTCTGTATATATCATATTGTTCTAGTGTGTTTAGATTCTGGCTTTTTGGTTGGATGTGTAGTATTTCCATGTCTGTGTTGATGTCTGTGTAGGTGTGGTTAGCATTTGTGATGTGTTCTACATATGTGGAGGTGTTTTGTAATTTTGTTATGGCCAGTTCTGAGGATGACCTATAAAAGGTCCCTGTAAACCAGGTACGATAGAATTTAACACGAGAAAGTCATATAATACATATTCCGAAGTGATACAGTGTTAAAAGTTGTGTAATCAAGATGTATTATTTATTTATTTACTTATTTATTTATTTACTTATTTGTTTACTTATTTATTTATTTACTTATTTACTTATTTGTTTACTTATTTATTTATTTATTTATTTTAGTGTTCCACTTTCTTCGCTATGGCATGCCTTTCATATTTTACAAATAGTTTATCTATCGTAACCAGTCAACGTCACTCGGCAACAGCGAATTATTATTATTATTATTATTATTATTATTATTATTATTATTATTATTATTATTATATTGGAAACATGGGTACGCAGATAAAACCTGTTATTTAAACTCGTCAGGATTTCTACTCCTGTTTCTAATGCATAAAATCGATGCAATGACCGTTGGTACATTGTCACACATTTCTTCAATCATTACATCATATATTCATTTTGTATGAGGTCTCATTGAATACTACACGGGTACTATGAAGTAGTCAATATGTATTATTACCATTTAATACGAGAAAGATTCGTACCGACACCGGAAATCGAACCCAGGACCTCTCAGCTCTGCGCGCTGATCGCTCTTTTCAACTGAGCTATGCCGGGACACGATCCACGTCGCCGGCCGAACCTCTCTCGTAATGCTTTTTACGGCCTTACTACCTGCATTTGAGACGATACCAATCATATATGCAGGAGCGCATATTTAAATGACTTTGTGGCCATATTCAACATCAGTTCATGACAACTGTGAACAATTAATACATCACATATTCATTTTGTATGAGGTCTCGCCCGCCTCATTGAATACTACACGGCTACTATGAAGTAGTCAATATGTATTATTACCATTTAATACGAGAAAAATTCGTACCGGCACCGGGAATCGAACCCAGGACCTCTCAGCTCTGCGTGCTGAGCGCTCTTTCCAACTGAGCTATGCCGGAACACGATCCACGGCGCCGGCCGAACCTCTCTCGTAATGCTTTTTACGGCCTTACTACCTGTATTTGAGACGATACCAGTCTTATATGCAGGAGTGCATATTTAAATGACTTTGTGGCCATATTCAAAATTCTTCAATCAATGTTAAAAGGTACATAGTCCTGCCACTACGCCACAAATACAGTACGGCTATGTGTGGGACATTGGTAAATATTATTACATTCGCTTTCGATATTTGGTAAAACTATAACAAATATTCCTAAAATACGTGGTTAAGGAGTTTGTGAAATATTTCTAAGCCCATGCAAAATGGTCTGAACCGAACTTGGTGCATGATTTCACGAATTGAAAAGTCTGCCATTGAGAGCAAACTTGGACGTTTCCAATTAGCACATGCAGAGTGTTGCAAGCATAAGTTTTAATCTGAGGTATTTCTCTTTCTGTGCGAGTTGATTCAGTTTACCTCTGACTTAAAATCCCCCTCATCATATTACTTTCGCGAATAAGTCTATACCACAGCTAAAAACGTAAAAAAAAAAGTCTTCATGGAAAAAGAACCAATTCCAGATTTGTAATTCAAAGTTCCTTTCGTTTGTGAATGTATATACATAAACGTATAGTTAAAAAAATAATTTATAAGTCTACAAAACGTAGATACTGGCTCTATATTCCTGGTATCGCAGAAAACTTGGGAGGCTACAGGAGAAGATGAGAAGTAGGAATGTACAGAAGGGGGAAACAGAGCGGGAGGGGGTAAAGATGGAGAGAACTAAAGGACTATTTTGTACGTACTGTATGTATATACGGCGGATTTACTCAAACAAATCGAAGCTTGCATGCTATTTCAAAGCCTTTCTCTCTCTTACTCCTTTCCCCTGTAGTTTTTGGAGGGAAGGGGGTGGCTGCTGGTGGTAAGAGTGGCGGTGGTGGTGATGGTGGTGCTTCTGAAGCATATATATGTATATATAAAACACATACACCACACAACACATCAAAGAAAAGTTAATACCGAGCCTTGGAGGCGTTTGTTCGTCTTCAGCAGACTAAATTTGCCTTCTGCTACTGTACCTACAAGCCCACAGTAGGAAATCAAGATACATAGCCTGCATCGCGGCGGACACAGGTTCCAGCCTTCATCGTAAAATAAACCTCATAATTACTGCCAATTTTATATATCTTTGTACATCATCATCTTCACAGACACCCACGCTCTTTTCTGGCGCCTCTTGATCGTTTGAAAAGCAAAGTGTCGGCGACAACACTGTAGACGTGATACGTGTTCATGTTCTGCGTGAACAATTCCTAATTCACCTATACCATCACAACCATAAAATTACCCTTCTTCCTTCTCATCATAATCATGAACAATTCCTAACTCACCTATACCATCACAACCATAAAATTACCCTTCTTCCTTCTCATCATAATCATGAACAATTCCTAACTCACCTATACCATCACAACCATAAAATTACCCTTCTTCCTTCTCATCATAATCATGAACAATTGCTAACTCACCTATACCATCACAACCATAAAATTACCCTTCTTCCTTCTCATCATAATCATGAACAATTCCTAACTCACCTATACTATCACAACCATAAAATTACCCTTCTTCCTTCTCATCATAATCATGAACAATTCCTAACTCACCTATACTATCACAACCATAAAATTACCCTTCTTCCTTCTCATCATAATCATAAATAATCCCCAACTCACTCATATCCAGTGCAGTCACGGAGGCCATACGGGGCCATACAACGTATGGGAACCTATAATATTTTTAATCAATCTTGTGGGGAAAAGAAAATTTTATTTGTACGGAGCCCTACGGCAATATGGGTGCCTAAGTTTTGTACGCAAAGATCTGTACAGATCCTAGATCGTCTCTTTCTGTTCCTAATGTATTTCGTCTGATGTTCATAAACAAAAATTGTCCACCTCTGCTGTACTTAAATCCAGAATTATATAAAATAATGGTTGAAAAGAAAGAAGTGCTGCAAACACACACTCCAAAATTCATCGAGACAAGTGTGCATCTACGGTGGTGCTATTCTTTAAATCAAGCTTGTTGTACAATTAAAATGTAAAGAAAAACAATTTCTTTACTTCTTCTTTAATATTAAAAAAAATCATTAAGGGTAATGGGTAGTGATGTCTGTGCGATTAAAGAATTTCAGTACAAAATTTTAGTTCAATATTTGTAGGCTTTTAGTGCTCAGAGTTGAATAAAAATTTTCATGCTTATGCAATCAATCATTCTCAATTCAGTGGTATAATAGACAACTAATTAGTTTCGTATCTAAGTGCCAAATAAAGGCCCTAACTGATAACTCGTTTTCCCACTTTGCTAAGTGTAGTGTATACCTCATTCTTCAGGTGCACATTACTTGCTACAATATTCACTCATATGCTTTGTATTTTTTTAAGATATCCGGTAATGTATATTGTAAATTCTAAAGCAAAATTTAGTTAAATATTTCATCCCTAGTGAAACAGAAAAAATAATGAACTTTGTTAATATTTTTTGCAATATTTTCAATGCATATATATTTTTTTCTCGTGTTATGTATGTGATATTCTTAAACCCGTAGGTTTACTATGTAAAACACAGGCTGCAGAAAACACTGTAAAAATTTCATGTAAAATTGATTCATTAGTTTCAGAGAGAAATGCACTTAACTTCGAATAATGTCAACTTATGGAAAACTGCATTAAAAAAAGAAGAATGTATGAATTACATGCGCAGTCAAATTTGAAGAGGCCATTTCAAGGGCGTATCTACAGAAATACCCCCCGTAATATTTATATTGTTTTAAAGAGCAAGTTTTGTACTTTTTTTTAAAACACAAAATAAAAAAAATCGGATTTTTGACCCCTAATCACTACCTGGTTTTCTTAAATGACAGTCGGAGAGATAGAGAGAGGAGAGTAAAATATATTTCAAGGCAGAAAACAAGAGGAGGTGCGTATGGCCAAGAGAAAAATTAGCATGACAGCACTACCTATATCATCACAATTATAAAATTACCCTTCCTTCTTCCCATCATAATCATTATCATCATCATTATTGTCATCTAGCAAGAATGTGATATGGGAAGCCAGAGTCCACCATGAATATGATTCCATGCATTCTTTCTTATCGACTGAATGGCTCTCGAAGTGCAGTGTTTCCTCTTTGCCAATGGTCCTAGACTAAAGACTGATGCACAATAACCCGGGAACGATAATCAGAACGAGAACGGGTAAAGTACGAAAAGCAAAGAACGTGAACGTGAAGATTTTTTATTCACAATAAACCGAGAACGAAACCGACTATGCATATCGTTATGTATGACAATAGCAATAAGTAAAATCGATATTATGTATCTGAAGTTATTTGTGTATTACTAACCAATGGCGTTCTTTTATGAGTACAGACCAGCTAAGATAAGCACACGTTAACCAACGTCAAAATTTATGACATGGAATATTTAAGAATTCAATTCACGTCTATCAGTTTGGTCACATACGAGTACAATGAAACCTCTCACTTACGGACATCGAAGGGACGTAACAATCTGTCCGAATCTGGGAGGTGTCCTTTATTGGGAGGGAGGTTCCCCAGTCCAACAGTAAATTTATAATATGCATTATGTATCCCTTCACGCTTTAAATGAAATATATTACTGTAGTTTAATTCTAAATACCGTATACTACAGTAAATTCTTTGCAACTCTGAACTACAGTAGACAAGACCGAAAAAGAAAAATACAGTACTGTGCCATGCAATTTTATTCTAGGTCTACAGTTATGCAGTACTGTAATTTACAGTTTTCAACTTAACCTCTACGTTCAGGTGCCATGTCTCTCGAAACAGAACAACTGATTGAAGTGAAGAGAATAATCCTATTAGGCCGAACTCTATCATGTGTCGAATACAATTTCACGATAGCATAAAACTTGGACCAATCAGACAGGTTAAATTTTATGACTTTGTTTATCCACCCGCTTCCAGCTATCAAGGGGTAGCCGGCTGGGCCAGTGATAGCCTACGAGACCCTTATTGTCTTCTTTCATGTTAAAGAATTTCTGTACAGTTCTCAAAACTAAATTTTCAACTTTTGTAACACATTAGATCTTGAAATCCAAGTCCTGTCCGCAGTCAGGAGGTAAAGCAAGCTTTAGGACTGTGAAACAGCTGTCCGTGTCCGTGTCCGAGAGTGTCCGTAAACGAGAGTTAAATTTATCGTTATTTCTATATTATTCCAGTTCGGACATAAAAATGTGTCCCTATATAAGGAGTGTCCGTATCTTGGAGATGTCCGTAAGGAGAGGTTTCACTGTATATACGTAGCATATATACCGGGTGTACAAAAATTAATATCGGAGTTTTAAGATTGTATAATTTCTTCCATTTGCGTTATATAATAAGACATACATGCGGTGAAACAGTGGATTTTTTAGTTTTTAGAACTCGCAATGTAAGTTTTCAATGTAGGCACCCCTTGTTACACGGCACACATGCAACCGATAATCGCGTTCTTCCCACACACTGGTCAGCATCTCTTCAACGTCAAAGTTTCAGCTTAAAGTTCATTTTTCAAACTGTTGTTTGCAACCTGAAAAGGACAACTTTTCTCATTCCTAACGTAAAGAAATACAAAGACATAGGCCTATGCAACATGTTTCGGCACTACCAATAAAGAAACACTCACAAAAGATGTAGTTTATCATTGTGCTAACTTCCAACGGTAACTTTCAACATTTGAAGAAGTTTCGCTAATTTTTATGCGCCTCTTGTAGCTCGGAGGTCGAGTGCGTGATATACAGATAATGCAGAGGTCACAATGGGCATCGCTCCATGCTGGAGAGTAAGTGAGAGATCACAAAGAGTCACCTCAGATGTTGATGATACTATGCTAACTGGCATCCAGAGCCATAGATGTCGGGGTCAGTACAGGTGATCCAACAAATTGTTGTCTCAGAACAAAAGAAACTCTAGGAATGTCTTGTATAAGGAAGTCATAGGTACAAACTTGTATCTTTAATGATGATTTCATCAGACGTGGCAATACAGTAACTGACGCAATGATGAGAATCGTATTCCAGTTCCAAAAACAAATGCAAGATACAAGTATTTGCTTTTGTTTTTATTTCTTTTTTATGTTCTCTTTAATTTTATGTTCTAAGCAAATATTTCTATTGTGTACTGTAATTAGGGCTTTGTCCTTTTATTGAAATAAATAAATAAATGAAAATAAATAAATAAAATAAATAAACAAACATATAAATAAATAAACAAATAAATAACTTTGTTTCTTCCTTCTATTGTTATGTTATATTAGTTAAATGTTATACATTTACTACAGTTATTTATTTATTATTTATTTTTAAATCCAAATATCTAGGAGCAACAGTAACAAACATAAATGATACTAGGGAGGAAATTAAACGCAGAATAAATATGGGAAATGCCTGTTATTATTCGGTTGAGAAACTTTTGTCATCTAGTCTGCTGTCAAAAAATCTGAAAGTTAGAATTTATAAAACAGTTACATTACCGGTTGTTCTGTATGGTTGTGAAACTTGGACTCTCACTTTGAGAGAGGAACAGAGATTAAAGGTGTCTGAGAATAAGGTGCTTAGTAAAATATTTGGGGCTAGGAGGGATGAAGTTACAGGAGAATGGAGAAAGTTATACAACGCAGAACTGCACGCATTGTATTCTTCACCTGACATAATTAGGAACATTAAATCCAGACGTTTGAGATGGGCAGGGCATGTAGCACGTATGGGCGAATCTAGAAATACATATAGAGTGTTAGTTAGGAGATCGACTTTTGGGGAGGCCGAGACGTAGATGGGAGGATAATATAGAAGTGGATTTGAGGGAGGTAGGATATGATGATAGAGACTGGATTAATCTTGCACAGAATATGGACCGATGGCGGGCTTATGTGAGGGCGGCAATGAACCTACGGGTTCCTTAAAAGCCATTTGTGTGTAAGTAAGTACTCGTATTATTTATTTTTAAGTACCGGTACTGGAATTTTGCTGGCTTTTTAACTATATTTTGTATTTATATTATTGATCTTTCTATAATTAATAACTTGAATGTGTGTTAAATGAATATAGAAAAAAATGTATTTTTCCTGTAACAATTTATTTTTACAATTAAATACTGTAATTTTACATTTCAAAACTCAGTTTTTACGAGTACATTATTTTGTTTTTACTCCAAGCATTTCAGTTATTTCTTGGATTGTCATCTTACTGGGGAGGACAAGGGTTCAATCTAATCCCTCAACGCAAACAATACTGAGAGGAAGGATAAAGGTTAACACTCAGGACGCCCATTATAGATGTAAGTGAGTGTACTTACATCTCTGTCAACATTGGCTTCACCTGGGTGCATAATTATCTGTATCTTTGTATTGCGCCCGCCCCCGTGTAGCTCTACACAAACGATTAAAATGTATTCTAGATAGACATCTCCGAACCATAGTCTGTGATGGGATGGGATGGGATGGGCTTCCATCTACTCGCTTCAATAACCGGCAGACGCTTTGCCGGGGAATAATATTGTAAAAACGCATTAGTTTGGCAAACAATATGGCAAACATGAAGCGAAACGCAAACAGCATCAAAAGGATTTTCCCTCTGTCTCTGATAGTCTTCTTGGATCTCCCCGAGTCTTTCTCTTCTACGCCTTCCACCTACTCACCCATGTTCTCCGGCAGTGGCTGCGTCCGAAACTGTGTTCTCATGAAAGAATCTTCAAGAAGTTTTAAACTCAATTAAAGATCTCCAAATCTGAGCATATGGTAGTACGTTACGAGATTATTTGCTATACCACAAAATCAACCTATCTTCTCATCGAATGCAACATTTGACTTAGTCAAAGAGCGACTCTACATTTAGCAATACGATACATTAACAGGCAACAGCCATTTGTTATTCACTCTAACTTACATCAAACTTTAACATTACGTTTTAATACTGTATATACCGATATTTTTATTCATATTTGTAGTACACAAGGTTCGTGCACACAATACAGTGTTTAGAGTAGACACTCCAACAAGAAGTACGTTCCATTTTCTTCACATCATGTATATAAAATGATATCCATTAGCTATTGTAGGTAGTTTGTTAATTTTAATATTTATGTAGCTATTGACATTTCGTAACTGTTGAACCTAAGGTTCTCACATATAATACAGTGTTTAACCCGCAACCTGGGACATATTATTTTTGTCACACTGTCTTGGATGTGGGGTATTTTTTACCCAGTTCTAAAAACCAGGCGCTATTTTCAAGTCTATGTGGCATATGGCAATGAAATTAAGTTTGAAGGCACATGAGATAATATTTCATTATTAAAAACAAAAATATATTTATTTTTGTGGAAAGGAAGTCTTTACTGCCGACAAATTTGTATTTTGAGAAATTCCTCGACACTGTTTTACACTCTGTTAATAAACAAATAATGGAAGCACATAACCTAATCATTAACAAAATTGAATATCAGAACATAGAACGGTAAACAATAATGCATAAATTAACCTCAAAATAAATTCCATTGTTACAAAACTTGTACCAAATATTTAGATTGAATTTAGGCTGTTGTGACAAACACAATTTCTGCAGCCTCCACTGGATCTATATCACAGTCATTGTCACCAAAGTCACTTTCTTCAGCGTCCAAAGTATTCCGCGTCCAACCACTGAATTTCGGATTATCAGCCCGCATACAGTCCTACGATGCGGATTTCATGTTTAGCTTTAGAGAAGAAATGAGATAAGTATGGAAAAACTAACGTTGCCTGGAACATGGGGTATAATCTACACGAGCCTGAAATTAAAGCGGTTTATATTATGATTACTCACCTAAAGGAACACAACAGTTACATCTAACAATGAATAGTCAACTGCCAGGAAGGTACTCAGTAGCGCTCCTGTGTTGGGTGACGGATAACAGAATTAACGAAGGATTTTAAAATGGCTTGGGTAGAATATACCCCACATCCAAGGTTACGAGATAAAGTAGATATTCCAATTAGGAAGTATGTTACTTTTCCATCTTTTTTACATCATGCACATATAATGATAATCAATAACCATTTTAATAATAATAATAATAATAATAATAATAATAATAATAATAATAATAATAATAATAATAATGGTTTATTTTAACTGGCAGAGTTAAGGCCATTCGGCCTTCTCTTCCACTCAACCAGTATGATAAAAAATTACTACAATGCTATGAATATAACATAATTAATACAATACAATACAATTCAAAGCAATACAATACACAAATACAAGACAATATAATACATAATTAATACAATGACAATTCTTTTCGTCTTCACAACACCAATAAAATAATTATGTAATAATAATAATAATAATAATAATAATAATAATAATAATAATAATAATAATAATAATAATAATGATAGTCATATCTAAATTAAATTAAATTATTAAGCTCGATCACAAGTATAATTTCAATTTGACTGCGCCCGTAAGAAATCGTTTAGCATTTTCTTGAAAGTGGTTATTGTCTGGCAGCCCCTAATCTTCTGAAGTAGAGAATTCCATTCACGGGGAACTGAGACAGTAAAAGAGGATGAATAGTGGGATGTTCTATGGGCAGGAATTGCTAGGATTTGGCTCTCCTGTGACCTGGTGTTTAGATTGTGACTGGAGGATAAGTAGTTAAACCGGGAACGAAGGTAATTTGGAGTAGAAGTGTGGAGAACTCGAAACAGAAGAGAGAGCGAATGAAGTGTTCTACGGTTACTAAGTTACAGCCAGGATAAAGATTTGAACGAGGGTGTAATGTGGTCAAATTTGTGAGCATTACTGATGAATCTGACACACATATTGTGCACACGCTGCAGTTTGTCAATATTTTGACCCACATCAAGCGTCACATTCAATGGTTTTAATATTCATTCATCGATGTCGTTATTCAAGACTGTAGAACTTAAGTTCTCATACACTATATAGTGTTTGTGTATTTTATATTATATAGATAAGTTTAACATGAAAAACACTCCATCTTTTTTCATAAAATGCAATTTTATCACACACATTGTCATCACATATTTATTTTAACTTTTGATTGTTATATTTGAAGAGTCCACTGCACCAAAAGGCAAATGCCGGGTAATATTTTGGCGAATCCTCGGACCTCACCTCATCTCACTACATCTCGCCAAAATATTGTAAAAAATTGCACAAAACTGTAAAAATTATAGAAAATTACTAAATTGTAAAACTGTAAAAATTTGTAAAAATTGTAATTGTAATATTGTAAAATTTTGACTTGTTCCACATCTTAAAGCTTCATTGCTCATGTAAGATCTATGGAATAAAATGAATGAATGAATGAATGAATGAATGAATGAATGAATGAATGAATGAATGATGTCATTTGGAATACATTTTGCAGAAGAAGCAATTGAAAGTTTGAAATGCTTAGCGCTCAAAGCTTAACTGTGATTTTCCAATCATTACTGGACAATAATTATCAGTGTTAATGCCATATAACTCTCTATGTACATTCAATATGTCTTAAGCTATGCACTGACAGTCTTGGTTCATTTTCGACAAGAAAGTGACATCCCTCATTCTTGCAGTGGACTCTTCATTTGATATTGTTATTCCAGCCTAATGATGCCCCAGGAGGGCGAAAACGTTTGCACTTGTAATAGACTATTACGTAAAAAAATATTTATTTAAAACCGTTATAATGTAACTCGTTTTGTATATTTTCTTGTTAAGCCATTAAGATTGATTACTTCAAATTATTGATAAAAGTGTATACAGCAATTGGCTTATAGGAACATCAACAAGAATTGTAAATTATAAATAATAAAATGTTTCTCCCAATATATTTTTAGCCAGAGTGGCTAGTCAGACATGAAACCCTACTATAATATGTGATTGAGTATAATATGTTACTGGCTGTCGTGGTATGATACTTCAGTAAGGGGCAATGTTGAAGCACTAGTAGGCCTACAAGATAAGGGGACATGTTCTGAAACGTTGAAAATGTCAAGTTCTAGATCACGGTGGAATACCCGAAAACCTAATTCTGATCACATTCATCGTGAAAACCTAAAAACATATAAACCCTAACTATTTAAATACTTACAAATGGCTTTTATAGAACCCGGAGGTTCATTGCCGCCCTCAGACAAGCCCCCATCGGTCCCTATCCTGATAAAGTTTAATCCAGTCCCTAGCATCATATCCCACCGCCTTCAAATCCATTTCAATATTATCCTCCCATCTATGTCTCGGACACCACAAAGATCGCCTTCCCTCAGATCTCCCAACTAACATTCTACATGCATTTCTGGAATCACTCATTCGTGCTACATGTCCTGCTCATTAGCGTCGTGCATTACAGGCGCTATGTCCGGTTTAGGTTTGTCGAGTATGGCGAAGTTCGATATTAGTCGATGTTCGCTCTGCAGAAGGATGTTAGTTTCCTCTTGTTATGAAAATATTCGCTATCCTCCTCTCCCACCTCTTCATGTTTTAACCGCTTAAGAATTTTGGTACGTAACTTGCAATTAGTTTTTCCATATGGAATAAAATTAATTTTATATCTTGGTTGCTTCTCTCGTGTTCGAACACTGCAGGGCACTACTGCTCATCTTAAACATCTGGATTATATCTCGTGACCAGAATATTGTACGAAATGGAAATATAAACATTGATAATTTATCCTTCGAAGAGGTCGAAAAATTCAAATATCTTGGAGCAACAGTAACAAACATAAATGACACTCGGGAGGATATTAAACGCAGGATAAATATGGGAAATGCGTGTTATTATTCGGTTGAGAAGCTTATTGTAAAAAAATCTTAAAGTTAAAATTTATCAAACAATTATATTACCGGTTCTGTATGGCTGTGAATCTTGGACTCTCACTTTGAGAGAGGAACAGAGGTTAAGAGTGTTCGAGAATAAGCTTCTTAGGAAAATATTTGGGGCTAAAAGGGATGAAGTTACAGGAGAATGGAGAAAGTTACACTACGCAGACCTACACGCATTGTATTCTTCACCTGACATAATTAGGAACATTAAATCCAGACGTTTGAGATGGGCAGGGCATGTAGCACGTTTGAGCGAATTCAGAGATGCATATATTTAGTGTGTTAGTTGGGAGACCGGAGAGAAAAAGACCTTTGGGGAGGCCGAGACGAAGATGTGAGGATAATATTAAAATGTAGTTGAGGGATGTTGGAATTTGATGGTACAGACTGGATTAATCTTGCACAGGATAGGGACCAATGTCGGGCTTATATGATGGCGGCAATGAACCTCCGGGTTCCTTAAAAGCCGTAAGTAAGTAATAGCAATAATACACCAAATTTAAAATTGGGCCTACTGATAACAATATTGAGAAATACTATGGTGAAAATTCTTACAATGATCATTGATTCAATATGACAATACATGTGATCATACAACTGTAGTATTGGCTTATTTATAATCATCTAAAATACCGATAATGTAAATTGTAAAAAAATGTAATAATGACCTCCCCCTTGACAAAATTCTGTCTATGTCACTGTCTCGAGACTAGGCCTCATGCGTTGAGGAAGTAATTGTGAAGTTGTAAAGCAGAAGGTTCTGCCTTGTTAAATTCAAATGCGTAGATTATGAAGACGAAACAAAAATAAATACCAAACATTTATTTCAAACTCCAGATATCCTTATAATTCCAACGATGTTTACAATAATTATTATGAACGGCATAAACATTTCATGAAATTATATGGATTCTATGAATCAATTCCCAGTCACTTTTTATTTTAAAATATAAACATAAAATTTAGCCTGAGATTGATTGATTGATTTACTTATTTATTTATTTATTTATGTATTTATTTATTTACTTATTTATTTATTTATTTAACCTGACCCGATTAAGGCCGTAAGGCCTTCTCTTCCATTCTACTAGATACAAACACAGATGAAAATAATGAAAATAATAGAAATTAAATTAAATCCCTACAGAGGGTCAACAGAATCAAAAGAACACTATAGAACTCTTATCGAGCTAATACAAGAAAAAAAAAGAAAGAAAACAAAGATGGCAATATTACTGGATTTTAAGGAATCCGGAGGTTCATTGCCGCCCTCAAATAAGCCCGCCATTGGTCTCTATTCTGAGAAAGATTAATCCAGTCTCTATCATCATATCCCACCTCCCTCAAATCTATTTTAATATTATCTACCCATCTACGTCGGCCTCCTCAAAGGTCTTTTTCCCTCAGGCCTCCTACACATTAATTGTCAATTTTACAATATTTATTATATGTTATGGATTAATCCGACTATATACTGAGTGAGTTGATTATTTCTTTACCACGAGTCGGCTAACTTGATTTCAACGATCATATCTGAGACATTAGCGCTGGTTTAAATTAAAAGTTGCTTAAAATCTATTGACAACATTATATTCGTAATTACGATAAAATTCATTCTCGTTTAAAACAAATTTCTTCATTCAATGAACTGTAATCCAGACATAAACATGTGAATCAAGTGCTCTATAATACATGAACCGTATAATAAATTTATGGCACTCGAAAAAATCGCTTCTCTAGGAGAAAGATATATAAGAAAAATTTACAATTTTCGTCTCTTCAAAGTAAATTTTGCTAGAAATTATCCTCCCTTATTCTGCTTTTAGGAAAAATGAATTTTGCCTTGTAGGTAATCACAATTTTTCAGAACTGAAATTCTTCACACTGCCAAACTAAGGTTTTCCAGAAACAACAACGACTATAGCCAAAGGCGTTAGCAATCACTCATCTCTTTCAAATACAATCACCGATTTAGCCAATTACCTACAAAATACGAGTATAATTCACACTTAGACCATTTCAAATAACTGAAAACAGTGTTTCCACACTCTGTCTCTTCAGCATTTATACATCACAGTCCTTGAGGGTAAGAAATTTACAGTCCATGATTTACAGCTCTTTTAAAATAATTACATATATTCAAATCGATCCTTAACTGACTCTTGGGCGTTGTTGCTTGTTGTGTTGGTCGTCTATAAGCACATCGACATTTCCAGTATTTGCTCAAGGGTCTGAAAATACGAATCATAATAATTATTATTTGTACACAGCACACAATACAATCATGCGGCTGTCATTAGCCTGAAGCGGTTTGTGCGGTGCTTCAGAGTAATGAAACCAGAGAGTCTTCACCTTCAGGCGTAGTAATATTTACGCAAATCAAACAAATGAGTGATTCGTCATTAAATTATATTACCTAACGGCGAATCTTGTTAGCGAGTCTGCTTGCAGGCCATGTGGATGCACTCAGCTTTTCAAAACGGAAAGAAAAGACGGAATTCATTATACAGACTTGTGCAAACAGACAGGTGTTGAGGACTGCTGACGCTTTCTATCGCATTAAGCATAGTCCTTGCGGTGATTGAGTGGTCTGCACCTTCGTCTGTCACACAAGCGGTCCGGGATCGAATCCGGTGAGGCCTGACCGATATGATCTTGATTTACGGTGAAGTAAGAAACAATACTTCTGCTGCTGCTCGCATCTACTCTGAACGTTTTCCTGCCCGACGACATCAACGTCAAAAACATTTGTAGCAGTGGAACGTCGCGACGCGTCGCCTTATGGAAACCGGTCCAATAAGTTATAAGACCGACAACCCAAGAGTTCAATATCTTGGAGTGCAGTTTCATAGAAAAGATTTTGCCAACTGACCCTCTATCGTCCCCTACTCATTGGCTGTCATAAATAAACGTCCTTACTGCGACATAAATATTGACTTTGCCTGTTAACAACCAATCACAACCCTCGTTTAGAAAAATTGACACCCGTTTTTCAAGTCCAAGTGAAGGGAAAGTTGTTACACCGTTTCCGAATTCAAAAAATCCCGTCAGCGGTCGAAGATCGCTACAAATGGAGCAGGATGTCAATGGGAGTAAGAGATTTTTAGTAGGAAGCAATAAATCTGTCCAGTGGATTTTCAAAGCATTCACCGAACTGCTCTCGTGAAAATTGAACGAACTATTCCTTACCCGAATAATTTCAAGGGAAAAATTGTTCCGGGGCCGGGTATCGATCCCGGGACCTCTGGATGAACGTACCAGCGCTCTTTCCAACTGAGCTACCCGGAAACTCCACCCGACACCGTCTCAACTTTTCCCTTTATATCCACACAACTCGCGTGGGCTGACGAAACGCCAGAGACCCACATTGAGTGCACACACGCTCTGTGTGACTTGGAATTGTGGTTTTCTGTTAATGTACACAGTGACGTATATATTTTGCAAATCTAGTCTTTCAGGTAAGGCTCCCTGTAAAGCAGATTTGAATAATTTCAAGGGAAAAATTGTTCCGGGGCCGGGTATAGATCCCGGGACCTCTGGTTGAACGTACCAGCGCTCTTTCCAACTGAGCTACCCGGGAACTCCACCCGACACCGTCTCAACTTTTCCCTTTATATCCACACAACTCGCGTGGACTGAAGAAACGCCAGAGACCCACATCGAGTGCACACAATTTCTGTGTGACTTGGAATTGTGGTTTTCTGTTAACGTACACAGTGACGTATATATTATGCAAATCTAGTCTTTCAGGTAATGCTCCCTGTAAAGCAGATTTGAATAATTTCAAGGGAAAAATTGTTCCGGGGCTGGGTATCGATCCCGGGACCTCTGGTTGAACGTACCAGCGCTCTTTCCAACTGAGCTACCCGGGAACTCCACCCGACACCGTCTCAACTTTTCCCTAGACTAGATTTGCATATTCCTTACCCGTTCGGCAGAATGTCATCGTACTTGACGGTGGCATCAACATTTTACCGCCATAGAGCATTGTCAGACGTCAATGTATAGGGGAAGTGTTACAAATATGGAATACTATTTTGTTTTTTCGTTTTGCAACCTACATATATTTTGAATACTGAATGTATAGTTCTGTTTAATGCTAAATGTTCCTATAAATAGTACACCGGACTTAGAAGTTCGAAAGATGTTATAGAATGTTTGAAAAAATTATTTCGTCAAAATCTAACATAGGGTGAAGGTTGGTAATATTGTGATACGAGTAATATTGTGATAGTTCTTTTTTAGAATTTATTACAATTTTACTGAGCGAGAGAAGGACAGATTCTGTGCAGAAACTTGTTCACGAACATTCCCTTAATACGTTGACGCAAAAAACCGATCTTCCTCTCGCTCAGTAAAATTGTAATAAATTTTCAAAAAGAACTACCACAATATTACTCGTATCACAATATTACCAATCTTTACCCGTCATAACAATGGAGACACAAATATGGAATACTATTAACAAGTTACAATATTAATAAAACTGCAAAGTCAAAATGGCCTCTACTGAGGAAAGCACAGAACAAGCATTCAGCATCTTCATTAGAAAGTGTTTTCCCAACCGTAATACTGAATCCAGATGAATCTCCTCTTACGTATTTTCACGAAATCGTTTTATGGCTTCTTGCATTGCCTTTTCATTCCACTGTTTTCTAAGTCTGTTGGAAGGTGAGCTTTTCCCCTCATCCTACAGATTCAAACACTAATAACGAAACAGAAAACTAGTGTATAAAAATGGAATACTAGTAATACTAATTTCATATTTGTGACACAATGATGTTGCAAGTCATAATCTCAAAACATACAATAATTTAAAAACGAAATAAATTAAACATAGGCCTACATTGCTATAAACGTAGATTATTTTTCTTTAAGAATGTACATAATTAATATTTTTAGCGTTCAGGAATAACAATGTATATTCAAGAAAAGAACTTACCGCCAAAATTTTCACTTTTTTTGAAAACTCAATAATGATGAACGCTTCAATAGTTCAGCTTCTAACTGTAAACACATTCCACGAAATAGAGTATCAGTACGTAGTAATTTGGAAGTTTCCCATTAAGATACAACTCGTCTCAGATCGTATATCACACTATTTCATACTTGTACTCCTATTTCATATTTGTAACACTTCTTCTATACATTCACTGCCTCAAAACAATAATATGGAATATGTTCCTCGAATAATATATGAAGATTTCATTGGTATTACTGTATTTCATTCTGTACTTTCAATTTCATCATCGTTATGTCCTTCATTTACGTGTATCACTTAAAAGTTCGTGCAATTTATATTGTACTGTTTTTTTACTTTTTAAAGAACTGAACTATTGTGAAGCACCAACAACCGACACATTATATGAATACTAAATTCGATTAAAATCGGTTCACCATTTAGAACTTATCAGAGAGATTCAAACACAAAGAAAAAGACAGAAGCATACATGAGGTGACAGTCATCTTGTAAGACTTGTTTCCTTTTTCGGAAAACAGTCTATTGTTTGCATCAGCGTTCATTTTTTATTGCAGTGAATAATATCATAATGTTATGCAGTTGAATGATCCCAGAAGTTCTTAAGAACTGATAGAAAATGGCTGGAAATAAACTGGCCATGAAAGAGTTGTTTCAAGTGATATTATGAAGAAATGGGATAATGGGAGGCCTTCTTGTCCCATAAAATATGCATTCTATGGGACGTTAAGCATTTCTGAGCGTTTCCAAGACTTTCAGACTTAAGTATTATACTAGAAAACTTGCATTACAATGATAATATATTCTATGCAGAGACAGTTTTAATAGAAAGAAAGAGGGTATAAAAACTGGATCATAATGTGCAAGTCTGTGCTGTGTCTTGCGGTGTGTCTACATACTTTACAGGCAAACGCGTTAAACCTTGACTCTCTTCAGGCTTCTAACATCAAAGAGTTACATTGACAATCAAGAACAGACCAGATAATTAGTAACAAGGACAAAAATAAGAAACAAATTGGTTATATTTATAGTAAATAATTACCCCTGGCTGTTCTGTACTCTGCAATTTAGATGCAAAATTAACGTTGCATGAAGCCAAGGATTATACCTAAATTTCCCCATCCATTGAGTAAAATAATAATAATAATAATAATAATAATAATAATAATAATAATAATAATAATAATAATAATTTATTTTAGCTGGCAGAGTTAAGGCCGGTAAGGCCTTCTCATCCACTCAACCAGCAAAAAGTGTACATACATATGTATGAACTTACAAAGAATTCAACAATTTGATTTAGATAAGAGTTACATGTATACAAGAGTTATTTACGAATTCAACAACAAAATACTATGAACTATTAATTAAACACTGAAATACAAACTATGGAACAGAATTAAGATAAAATACATAGAATGTTAATATATTTCAAATAATGTTAGATAATAGAAAGAGATTATTATGAGACAATTTTGAAAGTACAGCACTATCAGGATGCATGTCTAAAGGAAGGAGTAACAATGTGGACAGTGATAGTTTAAGTCAGTATGATTGGAGTGAAATGCTAAGAAGGTTATCTTTTAAGCTGTTTTTAAAAGTGTTTATTGTCTTGCAGCCCCTAATACTTTGTGACAGGGAATTCCATTGTCGCGAGATGGATACTGTAAAAGATGATGAATAACGAGATGTTCTATGAAGAGGTATACTTAGCGTGCCACAGATAAGTGATCTGGCATTTACGTCGTGGTTAGAGTATAGATAAGAGAAACGAGACGAAAGGAAATTTGGTGTTGAGGTGTGCAGAATTCGAAAGAGTAAAGACAAAGAGTGTAAAGTTCTACGTTCTTTAAGTCGGAGCCACGAAAGACTTGCGAAGGACGGTGATATGTGACCATATCGTCGGATGTTGCATACATATCTGACGCACATATTCTGAATTCGCTGTAACTTGACTGACAGTTCAGAGCTTAGGTCACTTAAGAATACGTCACAATAATCGAAGTGCGGCATTACTAGGGTTTGTACTAGGGTGTTAAACTTAGGATTATTATTATTATTATTATAAGCAGAAGCCAACATACTTGAAAATGCAATAGAATCATTCTAGAAGATCACAGTGCTAACATTTAAAAAACTGACTGGAAATTTGTATCATAGTAACAGGCTATGGGTCTCTAAATTAAAAAAAAAGCTGTTTTTGTACTCAAATTACCTCAACCCACCTAGAGAGATCCAGTGGCTATCTCAGAAACCAATGAACAAAAATAAGAGAATGGAAACCTTAACTCATTAAGGGTGACGATGATCTGAAAGAAGACAAGAAAACGGTCAGCGCGTCTGGCCGCGAAACCAAGTGGCCCGGGTTCGAATCCCGGTTGGGGCAAGTTATCTGGTTGAGGTTTTTTCCGGGGTTTTCCCTCAACCCAATACGAGCAAATGCTGGGTAACTTTCGGTGCTAAATAACCTAGATGTTGATACAGCGTCGTAAAATAACCCAATAAAATAAAAAAAAAAAGAAGACAAGAATGGTCTCAGCCCTAAAGCGACGTCGACTATAGATAAAGAAGCATACAAATAATAATAATTTGTCGAGGACACTTCAGCGAACAGACTTAACGCTGCAGATTCAAATATGTTATTAGTTTCTGCTTTATTGACGTCATAAGTATCTGGTATTCGCCTTGTATGTTTTCAACTCTTCTTAATAAATTTAAACTTTATTTCATTACAGTAGAAAATGGATATTCCTACAGAGAGTGTAAAACGTTCGTTTAATCCAAGGTTCGTTAACACAAGACAGGCTGACGGGACACAGGTACGTAATGACCATAATAATCCCTTCACATTGCTGAGACGTGAAAGAAAAGAGGGAGAAAAATGAAGAAAAAGAAACTATCTCGAGACACAGAACGCTTCGTACGCGCAGCTTCTCTCACATTTGCGATCATCAAACAATCGTCAATCTGTCGCCTGTAACTTCTACACAGACCTGCTGTGCATATTATTGTACTAGACTGAAACCACAATCACAGATTAAGAATTTTCATCTTCCTTCTCGGCTCTAAAGCTCGAGGTGTGATCAATTATTCACGGTATCTATAAATTTATCCGCCTGATTCATTCATTCATTCATTCATAGTCTTCTGCCCAAGGGCAGGTCTTTCACTGCAAGCCCAGCATTCTTCAATCTTTCCTACTTCCGCCTTCCTCTTGGTCTCCACATACTATCCATGTATCTTAATATTGTCTATCATCCGATGTCTTCTTCTGCCCCGAACTTTTCTTCCGTTCACCATTTCTTCCAGTGCATCCTTCATTAGGCAGTTCTTTCTTAAGGGTTTAGGTACAGCTTAAGGGGAGGCAGAGGTGAAATTTTCGAACAAAACTGAAGAAAAAATGAAAATTTGGTTTTTTCCATTTTTATTATCTTTATTTTCATATTCCGATGTTAGTTTTTGATTTTGTGCCCTTTAAAAGTATGAAATTAAAACCAAGATAACTGTATTACTATATTATGCCCATAATAAACTAATACTTATCATTATTTATATACCTTCTCTGAACATATAAATAAAAACAAATATTGAAAATTTCTTACAATATGGTGCATGGAGCATTTTATACCAAACGATATAAAGTTTTATATTGTTTGGATACATGGATATATTTACAGAACTATTGTACTTAGAAAGTTGAAACTTGGTATGTCCATTACTAATAATATACTTAGTATCCATGATCAATTTCAAACAAATCGGATAAATTTTGTGGATTTTGAAATACTCGTATTCACCTCTGCCTCCCCTTAAAGGAGTAAAATTTTGGAAATATTCAACATTTTTTCCTCCATTACTGTATCTTGTACAATAATGAAAACTATTATGTGTAAAACACTGTCCTTCTGCTATACGATAAACATATTCTTATGATAAAAAATATATTTATATATTTTTTCAAAATTCAAAATTCACTGTGCAGTGATGAAGCGTTTCCCTCATAACTCAAAAAGTATCCAAAATTCTGTGATGAAATTTTTTGTTTGTATTTATGTATGTCATAGCTGCAATATGATGCAAAATCGCTTCTCTACCTTTGATAGATTGTCTGATAAAAAATAAATTCTTTTTAAAAATGGTCAAATATCTAACACAACATTAAAAAATATATATTATTTATTAAGGAATGTGGTTGAAGGAGCATGATATAGTAAATATGAGTTTCAGCAATAAAATAAAGGAGAGAAAACATGAAAAAGTTAACAAGTTTATGAGTTATGAGGCAAACACTTCATCACTGCACAGTGAATTTTGAATTTTGAAAAAAAAATATAAATATATTTTTTTAATTGTAAAAATATTTTTTTTCATATCGCAGAAGGATAGTGTTTTACACATATCAATTTTCATTATTGTACAAGATACAGTAATGGAAGAAAAAAATGTTGAATATTTCCAAAAATTTTACTGCTGTAAGCTATACCTAACCCCTTAACCAATTCCTTTTTCTCTTTCTTATCAGTTTCAGCATTATTCTTTCTTAATCTACTCTTTCTAGGACATCTTCGTTTCTTATTCTGTGTACAATACACACTCCATTCTTCTCCATATCCACATTTTAGATGCTTCCAGTCGTTTCTCTTCTCTTCGTCGTAATGTCACTATTTCTTCTCCATACAATGTCACACTCCACACAAAAGAGTTCGCTAATATATTCCTTAGTTCTTTTTCTAGAGGTCCGGAGAAGATGATATTTAACACTTATAGTGAATTTCGGTGAAGTGCGAAAGGTTTATTTAGTCAAATCCACTCTCCTCACCTCCGCGCTGGGTGGACAATTTGTCTACACGGCGTACACTTCTTCTAAATCTAATACTGTGGGCTCTAGACGAAAGTAGATGAAAGTCTCGTGATTTAGAGTACTGAAGACATAATATTGACAACGAACAATATAATAGACTGAATTCGAACCCGAGATCGTAACTTTCATGTAGTAATAACTCTGTCTTAACCATAGCGCACATTACAATAATGAATAATATTGTTTCACGTCTCATTTCAACTACAGAAGCTCACATGATGAAGAGGTAGTAGTGCAATGAGAATGATTATAAAAAAAGTAAAATAATCTGAAGAAATCTGCCAATTGGACTCTATATCGTAGAATCTGACTTTTGTTTTTTAGATCTAAAACAACGTTTTTTGAAGGGGTTTCTTAAAAAAGGAAACCTTCAGTCGGAGACGCCTATAGAAGGGTCCACGAAATATTGAAATCTAGAGATTAAATAGATCTTCCAGGAGTGAGAATTTTTTTGTAAGTTTTTTTTATTTGTAATACTCTTTTTACAAACTAATATAATATTATATATATTTTACATAAGCCTTATTATATTTTATACACTAAGACTAAAGCGTTTAATAGAATTTTGCTCGTTTTTGCTTCCCTTTCGAGATAAAAATTGTTTTCTATGAAACATTTCATTGTGTGTTTTGGGAAAGCCATTGATTTAATTCCCAAAATGTCCAGCCAATTTAAGGGAACAGTGTATTATGATAATAAATTAATGAAAGAATATTTTAGTTTTGTGTTTTAAATGTGCAGAAATTTGATCCCAATAAGTGTAACTTTTCGTTCTGCAAAGGAATTTTACAATGTTACATTTGTTCGGATCAAATTTCTGCACATTTAAAGGACAATACTAAAATTCTTTCAATATTTTATTTAGGTACCATAATACACTGTTCTCTTAGATTGAGTGAGCATTCTGGGAATTCAATCAATACGCGCTATAAAATATTTCATGTAAAACAATTTTTAACTAGAAAAGGAAGCAAAAACGAGCAAAATTGTTTTAAACTTTTTTGTTTGAAATATATCAAAGAAAACCCCCTGAAATTGATGACATTACTTACGGTTCACTGTGTATAACGCTGTTAATTTTCATTACACAAATATATTTTCACTTGCTGCAATTGAAGGATTCAGAGCCATAGTGGGCCAAGCGCCATTTATTAAATACGGAGAAAGTAAGAGTTAAAGTTAAGTGAATACTGTAGTTTAATGAAGATTGACATATCATTAATTAGTTTTAATATGCGTACTTTATATTACTTGCTATATGTTTCCATTGAATTATAGTAATAAACTTTAACCCTTGTTTTCTACATCTTTAATAGGCCTATATGGCGCTTGGCCCACTATGGCTCTGAACCCTTCAATTGGTCAACGTGTTTCCCTACTCAAGAATTAGAACTGCTCAGGAAGTTCTGCCACACCCTTTCAAAGAAGTTTGACGTCTATTATACGATTTTATTCCAAGTGTCCACCGACTTTTTGTACGCGAATGGTATCTGTAATATCCCTCAGCTCAACCACTTTACTGATAGCAGTTTTCTTTCAGGAATCTAGTCCACTTTATGTAGTAGTACATAAATCTTTTGTGCTGATCTAAATATCGAACACTGTATTTCACAAATGTAGATGGGAAGCTAATATTAAAATGGATTTGAGGGAAGTGGGATATGATGATAGAGACTGGATTAATCTTGCTCAGGATAGGGATCAATGGTGGGCTTATGTGAGGGCGGCAATGAACCTCCGTGTTCCTTAAAAGCCAGTAAGTAAGTACGTAAGTAAGTAAGTATTTCACAAATTATTCTTGTACATTTATATCATTTTCTCATACATAATAGTCATAATTGACGTTTCTATCGTTCTGTTCCACAAAGATATTAGTATTAATAGCTTAATGTATCTTATTCATATACAAAGACTGGAACTTTAATAGTGGCAACTATTTATTACTAATACAAAAGTGATATCGGTGTGAAACTTCTACAGTCCTTTAATGTAGTCATCAACATTACCAACAACTCGTAGCAAGCGATGTGGATGTCTTAGTATTCCTGTAGCAACGCCTGTTTTGTTGATGTTTCTGATGAAACAATCTACTGACTGCAGAATCCGGGAGAACTCCGGAATCGAATGCCATGAAGTGACTCCTTCATCCACAATCAAAGGGACTTAAGTCCGGTGAATATGGTGAATGAAAAAGCACTTCGCAACCCTAGCGACGGTAGAGATCAGCTACAGAGTGTGCCACGTGCGAAAAGTGACGAATTAACTATTAATTACAAAATTGCGTACGACATAGAGTTCGGTCGTACCTCGTACAATTGGACGGAGTTACGCAATAATAGCCCAACCGACAATTTGAAAAAAAAAAAAAAGAGATATTTGCACAAATCTGTTGATGGCAGGCTAATTCAACTCTGAAAAAAAAAAATCAAGAATGCGATATCTGAATTTTGCTGCTATTTATAAGCAAAAATTCGTTTTGCTTTGAAATATTAATTCAACTGCTGGTCTCTTATTGAAAATCGGTTAGCCTTTTTTCGTATTATTTGTGCTATTTTTTGTATTAGTATGAATGTTATAATACTTCTTGCATAAAATGTTTTATAAAAAAAAAACAGATTTATTTTAATAGCTAATATCTCGAAACAGGATTTTGGCGCTTGGATCACTATGGCAACCCTGGGTAACTCACACAAGACTATCTTCTTCTCGCCACAGCGCATGCACTTTGCGTCAGAAGAGAAATTCCATTAACTATGAGGCAGGTTAGACATATATTAATATATGATAGAAGTAAGAATAATTAATTCCGTCTCGTTTCGCTTCCACAGCAGTGTTGCCACTATTAAAGTTCCAACTCACGTAGAGTCTTCTCTCCGATGAAATGAAAGTGACGCAATACAGTACCGGTATTATTGATATTCAGAAGACTGTATTTAAATGTATACTCAATTTAAAATGTGAGACAGTGGTAATAGTGAAAGTTAATGAGATTTCCCTTGTATTTCGAGATATAATACTGGGTGTTCATTTCAAAGTGTGTCATGACATCACTATTGTGAGTCAGCGATTTGAAGTGAGTTTCAGCTTTTATGTCAGAGAAGTTGCCTATTAATCAAGGCGTTCAATCTGAACTTGAGAACTTGTATGGTATAACTTAACGTCGTAGCAACAGATGGCGGTCTGTACTGTCTGTGTGTCCACAATACAAATCAAATGCTTCGTGTCCATGTCGACCGTCGAAGTTAATGTCAACAAATACGTAAGAAATCGTCTTAACCCTCTCCCCATATTCTGACAGGAAGAAAAAAAAACACCTCAGTACATGTTTCCAAACAGTTCACATTCCTGCCACTACCGGCGTTACCGTACATATCAGTAAGCACTCTTCAGAATGAACGCCATACTTGCTATGCAACTTCTCTGCGGAAGTGTAGAAAGATTGAATTCTCTAGGCTCATCGACTAGCCATATGACGGCATACAGCGAGCCATGACACACTTTGAACTGAACACTCAGTAGACGAAATCATTTTTAAAAGGGGTATAACATTCGCACAGACGTGTTAGATGTGAATTCGAAGCATGAATCAATGAATAGAGAATATCTTCCAAGAACACCACGAAATAACTGAGGAGCGATGTATTCCATCTTTATAATTTAAGCACTGTAGCGAAGTGCTGAGTGTAATTATAATGCAAACTCCTTCTCCCATCATATTTCCATGAGGTGATTTATAATACTGATGATGTGTCTCCATTTTATGCAAAGGAAAGAGGGATCGATAAGAAGTTTGCAAAGTGTTAAAAGCCTGTCCAACAAATAAGTCAGATAAAGGCGAGATTGTCAATTAAGAAAAGCAACTGAAACGTCAGCTGTCTATCACTTCTTTTAGCAGAAAGGCAATACGGACATCTGTCAGGAAAAATTGAATAGATAGCATAGATTGAGTTATCTGTAAAACGTTGGCAATTTAATTTTAATTGGTCTTGAAATCTGCAACTGCATCAGGTTTAAGGAGATTCATCTGTCAAACTTATTAGCGTACGAAGTTAAGTAGTTTTTAAAAGTAACAGCATAAGTACAAAGGCTCTTTCGTGATGCTGGGATGAAGATAGGGTGACAACAGAGCAGTGGTGGAACTGTGCACGGCAGAGAAGGCTGACTCAGTTTGAGAAAATCTGCTGCTCGAGCTCTTTGTCTCAAAAACTCACAGGATCTGTTGGGGTTCGAACTTGGGTGTTTCATTTGATGTGCTGTCAGTTGAGGAACTACTGCCAGACATTATAGACTTAATGAGGTAGGATGTTTGATTACTCCTGCAGAAAATATGCCAGTTCGTTTCGCGATATAGATTCTGTTCTACTTCAAGGCAATGATCACTGGCTGTAAAACATTTCGAAACATATTAATGGAAAGGAGAGGATCGATGTAAAAAATGTTAAATAAAGTCTTATTTTGCAAATAAATCACGAGGAGGAATGTCGGTCATGTGAGAGAGAATTAAAGAGAAGGATTGAAAAAGATAAAGGGAGTTGGGAGGGATAAAAAGAAATTGAAATTTAAAATGAAAATGAAAATAATGTGAAGAAGAAAAACTAAATGAGCGATAGTATAAAGAGAGAAGAAGTAAACAAGGCAAGAAAAATAGAAAGAAAAAAGGCTTTAGAGGACAGAGAAGGAGAAGAAAGATAGAAGAGAGCTGAAAATGAAGGATAATGGATGAAAGAGGTGAAGGAGGAGGATAGTGGAAGAAACAATGAAGGACGAATGAGGTTAAGATGAAAAATAGTAGAAAAGGTGAAGATATAAGATAGTGGTAAAGAGAATGATGGATGGAAGAGACGATGAAGGACGGAGTTGGTTAAGATGAAAAATAGTAGAAAAGGTGATGATGAAGGATAGCGAAAGAGAAGATGATGGATGGAAGAAGTGAAAGTGGAGGATAGTGAAAGAGATATGAAGGACGGAAAAAGTTAAGATGAAGAATAGTGGCAATGGTGAATATGAAGGATAGTGGAAGAGACTATGAAGGACGGAAGAAGTTAAGACGAAAAATAATGGCAATGGTGAAGATGAAGGATAGTGGAAGAGACTATGAAGGACGGAAGAAGTTAAGATGAAAAATAATGGCAATGGTGAAGATGAAAGATAGTGGAAGAGACTATGAAGGACGGAAGAAGTTAAGATGAAAAATAATGGCAATGGTGAAGATGAAGGATAGTGGAAGAGACTATGAAGGACGGAAGAAGTTAAGATGAAAAATAATGGCAATGGTGAAGATGAAGGATAGTGGAAGAGACTATGAAGGACGGAAGAAGTTAAGATGAAAAATAATGGCAATGGTGAAGATGAAGGATAGTGGAAGAGACTATGAAGGACGGAAGAAGTTAAGATGAAAAATAATGGCAATGGTGAAGATGAAGGATAGTGGAAGAGACTATGAAGGATGGAAGAAGTTAAGATGAAAAATAATGGCAATGGTGAAGATGGAGGATAGTGGAAGAGACTATGAAGGACGGAAGAAGTTAAGATGAAAAATAATGGCAATGGTGAAGATGGAGGATAGTGGAAGAGACTATGAAGGATGGAAGAAGTTAAGATTAAAAATAATGGCAATGGTGAAGATGAAGGATAGTGGAAGAGACTATGAAGGACGGAAGAAGTTAAGATGAAAAATAATGGCAATGGTGAAGATGGAGGATAGTGGAAGAGACTATGAAGGACGGAAGAAGTTAAGATGAAAAATAATGGCAATGGTGAAGATGAAGGATAGTGGAAGAGACTATGAAGGACGGAAGAAGTTAAGATGAAAAATAATGGCAATGGTGAAGATGAAGGATAGTGGAAGAGACTATGAAGGACGGAAGAAGTTAAGATGAAAAATAATGGCAATGGTGAAGATGGAGGATAGTGGAAGAGACTATGAAGGACGGAAGAAGTTAAGATGAAAAATAATGGCAATGGTGAAGATGGAGGATAGTGGAAGAGACTATGAAGGACGGAAGAAGTTAAGATTAAAAATAATGGCAATGGTGAAGATGAAGGATAGAGGAAGAGGCTATGAATGACGGAAGAAGTTAAGATTAAAAATAATGGCAATGGTGAAGATGAAGGATAGAGGAAGAGACTATGAATGACGGAAGAAGTTAAGATTAAAAATAATGGCAATGGTGAAGATGGAGGATAGTGGAAGAGACTATGAAGGACGGAAGAAGTTAAGATTAAAAATAATGGCAATGGCGAAGATGGAGGATAGTGGAAGAGACTATGAAGGACGGAAGAAGTTAAGATTAAAAATAATGGCAATGGTGAAGATGAAGGATAGTGGAAGAGACTATGAATGACAGAAGAAGTTAAGATGAAATTCGTTAACTGTTGCGTTGTCACGCCACATCCTAGGAATATCCACCGGTTCCCTTTGGCCGAGCTATGTAATAGAGGCATTTTAACTCAAATTATTTTAAAAAGTAAAGAAGATAATTAAATTACATATAATAAAATGTTTCCTGCTCATGTAGTTCACTTTCTAAGCATTACTATTACATTATAAAATACTTTAAAGCCCATCCGTTCCAGTGAACATCCCTGTGCCTATCGAATATTGAAATTCGTTCTTTTATTGTCATAAGTGCTTCATTATTTACAGCAATTAAACTAGAACCCGTTTGAAAGAAATTTTGAAGAAAATAGTTACCCCTAAAATTAACTTAACTGAATATTATTAAAACAGAATTTCTTATTCTATTCCTTTAATCAAAGCACTTTTAACACATTATAGTATAAATAATTTGGCCATAAAAATCGCTTAATGGTAGAAAACGAGCAGTCTAATGGTAATGGTAGGAGAAACTAATAAACCTGCCCTAAAGTTTCATTGTTCCCTACAAACTTCACACGATCTACCAGAGATCGAGCTATGGTCCCTTCGGTGAGCTGTCAGCTAACAAATCTAATGAACGGGACATTGGAAAATTGAAGGGTTCAGAGGCATAATGGGCCAAACGCCATTTATTAAAAACGGAGAAAACAAGGGTTAAAGTTAAGTGAATACCTCAGTTTAATGAAGATTGTCATATTATTTAGCTTTAGTGTATATACTTTATATTACTTGCTATATGTTTCGTTATATTATGGTAATCACTCAATTTTAACCCTTGTTTTCTCCATTTTTAATATATGGCGCTTGGCCCAACATGGCTCAATTAGTAGGCTACTTACATGTCAGGGGAAACCGAGTTGGAAATGGAGCTCTAATACAACACTTTTCACACTAACGTCATCAGGATATGAACTCTTATCTTCAGTTTCAAAAAAGCAAGTCTGACAATGCTCATTTAAATTTCAGTGGACTCCACAGTTTTCTGTCTAGTCAGCAGAGGTCATGAGGACGCAGCCATTATGCAATGCGACGCTCCTCTTACCCCTGTACCATCCCCCATTGTTTAAATACAATTTTGTTGTTACTAATTAATGTGATGAACATCAAAGAAAACGTCTTGCCTACAGCCTCTTGGGCTGATGCTAAAGAGGCAGAACCTAACTAAGATATAGTCAAGAGAACGAACCCTGACAGAAGGAAGTTAGCGAGGAAGCATCGAAGCGCACAGGGTGGGGGAGTATAACCAGTAAATGCGAAGGAAGGCTGTAACAGTTCTGTCTCATGGTTACGTGATTATCATCTGCTAAACGGCGAAAACATTAAACTATGTCGACGACGTCACACAAACTTTCTGTAACTCTAGTTCGTTAACGGGGAGAAGATTGTGATGATAATGGCATTTCCTCGACTTCCGTTGAAAAAAATTAAAGATTATTCCGTATGTATACTGCTGCAATTGTTCAGCGCCATGCTTGAACAGTAATTGAGGGGTTCAGAGCCACAGCGGGCCAAGCGCCATTTATCAAAAACGGAAAAAGCAAAGGTTAAAGTTAAGTAAATACCATAATTTAATGAAGATTGACATATAATTTAATTTTAATGTGCATACTTTATATTACTTGCTATATGTTTCGTTAAATTATGGTAATCACTTAATTTTAACTCTTGTTTTCTCCGTTTTTAATAAATGGCCCTTGGCCCACTATTGCTCTGAATCCTTCAATTGTTCGTAAGAGAACGTTAACTCTCTTACGTTGTACAGCTCATAATAAGTCATCGACGTAAGTCTTAAAATAATTATTTCATTCTGTCTTACATATTTACGACATATGGTAGCGGAAAAAGTGCAAAATATGGAACACAATTTTGTTTGTTTTTTTTTTGTTTTTGTTTGTTTGTTTGTTTGTTTGTTTGTTTGTTGTTTTTTTTTTCGTTTTGGAATCTACATGTTTTGAATATTGAACGTAAAGTATCGTCCTGTTTATTGCTGGATGTCCCTGTGAATGGTACACCGGAGCTAGAAGTTAGTAAGGTGTATAAAATGTTTGAAAACAATAATTTACTCAAACTCTAACATATTACCTTCATAAAAATGGAGGTAAATTGCAAAGTCACAAAGAAAAGCACAGAACAAGCATTCAGCATCTTCATTTAGAAGGTGTTTTCCCAACCGTAATACCACAGTCTAATATATACAGTCACGAAGCTCAATACGTAGTAAATAGGCATCCATAGATAGTTGCTAACCACTAGAATCGCTACTATCGCCTATTTACAGGCAATGCACAGTGTATTGTTCCTAGTCAGTGACGTCGCCAGGATCAGAGCAAGGGGAGTGCGGATGGGGTGCGAGATTTAAAAATGAGGTGCGAGCTGTAAAAATGTGGTACCGATACATAAAAGATCCATGCACTTGCACGCATACTATACATCTGTTAATTAATATTACTATGTATTATTATTATTATTATTATTATTATTATTATTATTCACATCCATAATGATACACTAAGGGACGTAGTTTTTTCACAAGAAATTGTTTGTTTGTTTTTGTTCTTCAAAATAACTTATGCCTAGTATTTTTTTTAATAAATTGCCCTTTGGGGTGCGGAAAGGGGTACTCCGATTTTTTATGGGGTGCTTGCGCACCCTTTCGCACCCCCCTGCCCCCCAGCGACGTCCCTGTTCCTAGTATCCTCATAAACTCAAGCTTCATGACAGTATATAGGTCTATTAGACTGTGTTAATATTAATCCAGATGAATCTCTCTCATCTTTTCTCGAACTTGTTTTATGGCTTCTTGCACTGTCTTTTCATTCCACTGTTTTCTAAGTTTTCTGGAAGGTAGATTTTCCCTCCTTCTACAGGTGCCAATACTAGTAACGAAACAGAAAACCAGGGTATAAAGATAGAATACTAATAATACTAGTATTTCATATTTTTAACACACTGATGTTGTAAGTCATAACCTCAAAACATATCCTAATTTAAAAACGAAATCAATTAAACATACATTGCTATAAACGTGAATTATTGATCTTTAAGAATAGTCGGCCAACGCGCAATTGGTATAGCGCTGGCCTTCTATGCCCGAGGTTGTGGGTTCGATCCCGGGCCAGGGCATTTAAGTGTGCTTAAATGCGACAGGTTCACGTCTGTAGATTTACTGGCATGTAAAGGATCTCCTGCGGAACAAAATTCCGGCACATCGGCGACGCTGATATAACCTCGGCTGTTGCGAGCGTAGTTAAATAAAACATAACATCTCTTTAAGAACATACTTACAGTAGGCCTATGTCATGAATATTTCCAACATTGAGGAATAAAAATGTATATTCAAAAAAAGAACTTATCGCCAAAATTTTCACTTTCCTCGAAAAAGCAATAATGATAAACGTTTCAACAGTTCAGCTTCTAACGTAAACTAACACATACCCGCGAAAGAGAGTATCAGTGTGTAGTAATTTGGAAGGCTTCCGCTAGAATATAACACACAATATATCACACTAATAATTCCTATTTGTACCCCTGTTTCATATTTATAAAACTTACTCTATACACATTAACTTTAAGAAGTAGGCTTACTTTGCAGATAGTCTTTCTTTCGTGTAATTAAGAATGGACCAAATAATTTATTATATAATCAAACAAGCAATTAAAGAAACAGAAACTTCTAAAAGAGCATAAACACAAAACTACACAAACACATAACTAAACAAATGAAGAGAAACAAACAACTAAACTAATGAAGAAAAACTTGCAGACAAAGAAGTGAAGAAAAAGGTGTAGAACAAAAAAACTAAAAAAATCTCCCAGAAAAATAGCTGAAGCAAAGCACAAAAATAACTAAGGAAAACACACAAACAAGTAACTGTATAAAAACACAATTTAATAAAAACAAAACTGAACAAAAACACACACAAATAAAGAAAATTCTTAATGTCGTCTATCATCTCATATCTTCTTCTTAAGCAATAATTAATTACACATTGAACGTGGGACATGTGAGTGGAACGTAGTACAAACTGAAATCTAAGCGTTATTTTTCGCTTGTCTTCTCTGCTGAGCTTCTTCTTGCAGCGCCCTACGTCGATGTGTGTTGGAGATGGAATGGCTTTTAACTGATAACAGCAAGGGGTTTTTATGCCGAAGACAATATTTCCAGAACATTCCGACTGAGACACGCTGGTGGCATAGAGGAGGTTTTACGAATGAACAATGATTTAAGAGGAAGTAAACGGTGAAAAAAAATAGAACACTTTAAATATGATGGTGATACAATCTGAAGATAAGTTAACGATATACAGAATAAACCAATGGAAGAAACTCTTATGTAGAAAGTGAAAGAAATAAAGAAAGGAAAAGAAAAATGACGTAAAGAAAGGAAGAATAATAGATACAATGGTACAAGCAAGTAAACGGTGGAACAAAGAAAGACTGATAGAGAGAGAGAGAGAGAGATAGAGAGGGAATAATGGATGATGTTGCCGTTCTTGTAATAATTTACTACGTGTCTGCGAAACATTTCAATGACCCGTGTTTCGAAGAGACAAGAAAATGAAATGGATAATCTTGATAATGAATTGTCCTATCTGAAGAGGGGCTTGTTACTCTTGAAGGGTGGTACCATCAATGTCGCCGCCATATAGGCTGCTTGCAAACAGAGGAGATATAGAATACTTTCCCATATAAAGAGAAAACAAAGAGAGAAAGAATGGGACGGAAAAGGAGAGAGAACCGTTTGTTCTGAGAGAATTCCCATCCCAATAGGATAAATGGCGAACTAAGCAAGCAAAACGAGAAACGGCGAATGGATGGAGCGGCGCGGTACAAAGGGAAGCTCTTCCTCAATGAAGCGAAGCCAAACAATTTGAATATTAGACAAACTCTTCCGGAACCACGGTCAATTTCTTCCCTGTTTGTTTTGTAGCTACCGAGTTTGTTCTTTCCGACTACAGCAGGGTCCCCTTCCCCCCAACCATTGACTGACCTTCTTCCCTCCACCCACCCTTGTGTATTGTAGGGTGTTTCCCAAAATGTACACATAATTCTGTTAGCAAAAACCGGACCTTAGTCAGATATTTACAATTGGAGACCAAACATAACTTGAGATATTTGTTACCAAGTCACGTTCCGCGCCTACGTGATACAAATGACGTTAATATTGTATTATGTCGTTGTACGAAGTATAGAGAAAGTATTTCGAACGTCGACTTTATGAATTTTACTAAAACATAGAAGAAATGAGTTCAAACATGAGTGAAAAAAATACTTTTATTTATAAATAGGGGGCGGATGTTGATGAAAAGTCGTCATCTTATTTTTCACATTAGGACGATGCCTATTAATATAGAAATCCTTTCTATGTTAATATCAATGTAAAAAAGTAAATAAATGGTCTCTACCTTTGAAGTGGCTGAATCCTGGATGAGATTCCAGCATGGATGACTATCGGGGCACCAATGCTGGACACTGAAAATAGAGAAAATGCAGAAATGAATACACAGAACGTCATTAATTCAGACGATACCAAATTTGTTAAGATGATTTTATGATCACTACTTTACTCATGTACTTACTAAATTATGGAATGCAAGAATCTGTTTAATTCAACTAATCAGAGACATCTATTACTGCAATATTATCCTTTACATTACCGATTTTGTTTTACGGCTTTTGCTTGGCAAATGTCGTCTGGACGATTCCTGTCTCATACAGCTATTCTACATATTTCGTCCATCGGCTATAGTCAATCTGATATCTCCTTTCCTAGTGTAATGTAGTGTACAGTAGCGTGTAAATAATTCTATCAATAATAATAATAATAATAATAATAATAATAATAATTACTTACAAATGGCTTTTAAGGAACCCGAAGGTTCATTGCCGCCCTCACATAAGCCCGCCATCGGTCCCTATCCTGTGCAAGATTAATCCAGTCTCTATCATCATACCCCACCTCCCTCAAATCCATTTTAATATTATCCTCCCATCTACGTCTCGGCCTCCCTAAAGGTCTTTTTCCCTCCGGTCTCCCAACTAACACTCTATATGCATTTCTGGATTCGCCCATACGTGCTACATGCCCTGCCCATCTCAAACGTCTGGATTTTATGTTCCTAATTATGTCAGGTGAAGAATACAATGCGTGCAGTTCTGTGTTGTGTAATAATAATAATAATAATAATAATAATAATAATAATAATAATAATAATAAATTTATTTAATTATTTATTTACTTAAATAATAAATAATAAAAGTCTAGCACAGTGATAGAAATTAATACAATAATAAATCGAACAATAATGTTATCTACAAATTAATTAATTATGTAACAGTGACAAATAGAAAAAACAGTTTACAATGGTTAATTTAAACAACAAACAAAAACTAATACATTCTAATCAGTGATATAGTATGGAATGAAACATTACAGAAAATAATATTAATATAGATAGAAATTGCTTGCAAATAATATAAAAGCATTATGACATTACCGTGAACACATAAGTCTGCACATTGAATCGATTGAAATCACATCCATGCAAGTTAGCATTTTTAACGCATCTGGCGACTGAAGAAAGAGATTTAGAATTTCTAATATAGAAAAAATTGGTACCAACATATTACAAGAATGAGTAATGACAGATTACCAAAACAAATTATGGATTATGCACCAACAGGATATGGAAATGTCGGAAGACCGAAAATAAGATGGACAGATGATTTAAGACTTGAAGACGTAACAGGCCAATAGGCCTAATCCCTGTAGAAGAAGAAGAAGAAGAAGAAGAAGAAGAAGAAGAAGAAAAGTTTGTGAGGTCTCATGTCCTTCATCGGAATAAGAAAGCTGACATTGTTTAAGAAAGATTCATAATTTATGTCATTTTTAAGAATCTTACAGAAGAACAGGCAATCGAGTTCTTGACGTCTAGTATACAAGCTTTAAAGTACTCAGATTTCAGTTTATAGCTATTCCCGGAGTTATTAGGCAGAAATCTGAACGAACATAACGATGTAAATTTCCTTTGAATATTTTCCAATTTTGCCGAATCAGTACTTGCCAAAACTACTAATGCATATTCAACTTTCGATCTCACTAATGTATAGTATAACATTAAAATATAATCAGGTGTAGAAAAAGAATAAGTAATTGACCGAATAGGAAGCGGTATGCAGGATGCAGTGAGGCTGGCGCAACGTCTCAAATGGAAATGGGGCGGACACGTGAGTAGGATGGACTGCAGCAGGTGGACGTATGCCTCGATCATGTGGGACCCACGCATTGGGAAAAGAAGCAAAAGACGTCCAAGGAGAAGGTGGTCGGACGCGTTCCGGAGAGAGACTGGAGCGCAGTGGACGAGAACAGCGAGGGACAGGCAGGCATGGAAAAGACTGGAAGAAATTATGAACACTATGTAAACTGTGTATAGTTGTGTATTGTTTATATAGTTATTTTTGTGTGTGTTAGTTTGGAGAGTTTGAGTCCATGTATAGTTGGTACAGTTCATGTATTTTGTTAGTATAATTGTGTTCAATTATATGGTTTTTGTGTGTTTAGTTTAGATAGTTTGTGTGTCTAGACTGTATAATTTATGTGTGCAATTTGTATAGGTTTTTGTGTGTGAGTTAAGACTGTATATGTGTTCAGTTTGTATAAATTTGTGTGTGTTTAGTGTGGATAGTTGTGTGTTCAGATTATAATTTATGTGTTTAGTTTGCATAGCTTTTTGTGGATGTTTAGTTTGCATAATTTGTGTGTTTAGTCTGTATAGTTTTTTTCGTGTTTAGTTGGTATAATGTGTCTATGTGTTCAGTTTGTAAGTAAAGTGTAAGCTCTCTTGGACTGGCTCCCCAAATGTAGTAGACCTTCAGCTCACCCTACATTCCTGTAGGAGGCCGTTGCCCTTATGGAATTTCAGGCTTTTCGTATTTCGTATAAGTGTCCGTATTATTCCTAACATTCTTATGGCATGGTTATAGGCTATATACTCGTAAGTTATGTATAGTATGTGATTGTGAAAATATAAATTTATTGTTGATTAATACACCAAGGTCTCTAATGCAATATTTTATAATAATAATAATAATAATAATAATAATAATAATAATAATAATAAAAGCAGCAGGAAAAACAATTTGGAACAGTAGTAATAGGCCTACTGACAATATAAGAAATAATGCACCAATACAAATAGTAGCAGCAATATTAGTGTTCTAATAATAACAATAATAATAATAATAACAATAATAATAACAATGCATACGAAGGAAATTAAAAAGGGTAACATTGTGTGGTCGACGTCAATATTGGCAATATTGGCATTAGTTGTATGAATATGAAATATGCAAGAGGTCGGTAACATGCCAGCTACTCATATATGTATTTTCATGCCATTAGCTTTCGTAGAATAATGATTTGCCAATATGACTTGAGTCCACGTCTATGATAAACAAATAATACCACGTTTTCCTCCCATACTATACATAAATGTATCGGGGAATGGCATAAAAAGCAAACTGAACTGCAAAGAGAACAGAGGACGAGTGGAAGCTGCAGACTTAATCAAAAGAATACCGAAACGGAGACAAAAGACAAACAGAAATCGGTTCCCCGCCCCTTCATCTGCTCCCCCTGCACAATTCCTCTTGTTAACCACGGCGACCCAGCTCGGTCCCCTGTGAATGCCAATTCGTCAAAGTTTACAATATCTCAGGCAATTCGTGCACTCAAAAATTAAACAAGATCCATGCCGACAGTGCTGTACACAACGGTTCAAGCACAACATTGACTCTTCGTGAGAACCACTGGCATGGATTCGAATTTCCATCAGGATTGTGTAAATATGATTAAAAATAATTAGTAGTATTGAAGGTGCTGCGAATTTCTTTTAGATTTTCACGAGTACCTTCTGCCATGCGGACACAGCGTAGTACCGACCACATAACGTCATTCTATTCGAGGTATGCGAAGGTACGACAAGGGGAACCTTACCGTATCTGTCTCTGGATCTACTGGGTGTTCATTTCAAAGTGTGTCATGACGTCACTGTTGTTGAGTCACCGATTTGAAGTGAGTTTCAGCTTATATGTCAGAGAAGTTGCCTATTATTCAAGGCGTTCTTCAATCTGAACTTGAGAACGTGTACGGTATAACTTGGACGTCGTAGCAACAGATGGCGGTCTGTACTGTCTGTGTGCTACCATAACCTCTTTCGAACTGTGTTTTGCGCCGGCAAGTCGTACGTAGGGTATTTGTTATCATCGGTTGCGTACGGTAACATTCCACAACACAAATCAAATGCTCCGTGTCCATGTTGACCGTCGAAGTTAATGTCAACAAATACTGTACGTAAGTAATCGTCTTAACCCTCTCCCCATATCCCGACAGTACGTATTTCCAAACAGTTCACATTCCTGCCATTACCGGCATTACCGTACGTATCGGTACGTGCTCTTCAGACTGAATGCCGTACTTGCTAGGCAACTTCTCTGCCTCATAGCTTATACACCTCTGCGGAAGTGTAGGAATATTGAATTCTCTAGGCTCATCGGCTAGCCACATGACGGCATACAGCGAGCCATGACACACTTTGAACTGAACACCCAGTATACTCGGATACAATACTGCTACAGATGAACGATCGAGAAAACGAGACTAATAGCGCCCGCAAAGCCGAAAACCCGCACGACAATGTTGTATTACGTCACGTCCTTGACTTAAAGACTGGTTGTGAGTGTTTCGAGACTCGATATGGATCATCTCCCGAAGTCCCGAAGTCAGCTGCTGTTTACACCATACTGAACTTTTATCTACTTTGGCAACTGTTATATATGTATAAACAATCAAGTAGCCTATTTGAAACATCATCTCTACCTTTCAGTGTATAATAATCCGTTCTCCTGTCTTTATTTAATTACTAGGCCCTTATTAAAAGGCTAAGAATTTTCTTTTAATATGTTTGAGATGAAGTGTGCAATCTCAACTAAGAATATATTGTCATGTTTCATAGAAATGCAAATTTATTTGAGAATTGTTTTTTTTTAATTTATATAACCGTAGGAAGGCCTAATATCATATAATAGAACCAGAACATTTTGATAACTAAGATACTGTTCTTTTTTGTTTTTTTTTGTCTCATTTAAATATTTATGTTATTTATTTCAATGATGTATCTTATTCAAAGTTACGGAATCTTTCCACGCCGGCCAAATGCTATTTCGAGAATGATGAGCGAGACTCGAAAGACAAATGCAACGAACACAGCGAGCGAGAACGGCAGTTAGATTTGTTCATCTCTAACTACTACTAACAGGTTTTTATTCATTCATAGTGTTCTGCCCAAGTGCGAGTCTTTCACTGGAAACCCAGCTTTCTCCAGTCTTTCCTATTTTCTGCCTTCCTCTTTGTCTCCTCATATGATCCATATGTCTTAATGTCGTCTATCATCTGATATCTTCTACTGCCCCGAATCCTTTTCCCGTTCATCATTCCTTCCAGTGCATCCCTCAGTAGGCAGTTTGTTCTCAACCAGTGACCCACCAAATTCGTTTTCCTCTTCCTGATCAGTTTCAGCATCATTCTTCTTCACCCACTCTTTCCACCACAACTTCGTTTCTTATTCTGACTGTCCACGTCACACGCTCCATCACTAATAGGCTAATCACTGTTTAGAAACAACTAAATCTAACGAGTTTTATACCAGTTATTACACTTATGTTAATGAAGCTCCATCGTAGCTGTCATATTTAACAATTTTTATAATATACTTGTTACTGTTACGTTAATGGAAACTTGAAACAACTCAAGTTATGATTTAAAGTAACGTAATCGTCTTCCACCAGCAACCTCCACCCTATAAACTTGGCTTTATGAACTTGGAGTCAAGTTAATGCTTCTTGCAGCATTAACATCGTATCAAGGGCCGCATTATCATGAGCATTAAAGAAGCAAAATTTACTTCGTAAATTCTCAACAACAGCTTTTTACAGCCGGTGTCTGAGTGTTTGGGCACTGCCAAAGAGCACTTGCTGTCGCTGCCAAGTGAAGATTGTATGAGCAAAATAAATAATTGCAGTGGCATTCATTTTTAATTGCACGTGCAGAACTGGGCAGAGTAAGTTCGCTCTAAGCGAGGCTGTAATTGAAAACACAGACTCGCTAGAATCTTCCTGATTGCTACTTCTTCTCTTGGCTTACCAGCAGTTCTGTGTATTATGCTAAACCTCAGGTTTCTCACATTCTCTCTGTCAAAAAATGAATTTATCTTCGATGCAATATCAAATGCGACTTTTAATATACGAGTAAATGAAAAATTGTATTATGAGAGAAGGGTGCGAATGAGACGTATAGAAATAAGAAGAAAGGTAACCGGGGGTGATAAGGCCCACCTAAGGAATAAAACGTTCTTTCTTTGAAATGGAGACGTTTAGCAATTTTTAAATAATGGGACAGCATACTTTTATACTTATCCTATACTATTTTACTTCAAATAAATATTCAGACACATAAATGTATTGTATTGTATTGTATTGTACTTATTGGCATTCCATGATATTCATATATTGCTTTACAGCTAGAATATGGAACAAGTCAAAAAACTTACTATTATAAAGTCTTAATTTATAGTCACAGTCTAGATAATGGCTGGACAGCAAGAGCGGATTCTACTCTCTCACGGGGAGCCATATGATTTCTCTTCATACCCTTTCTTCCCCGCCGAACACCGCAAGCAGTGACGGATGCATATTAAGCGTCCCCGTTTAGAGTCTAGTTCCGCTCCCGTTGCCCACCGCTGGTCTAGATCAAATATATACAGACGAGATTTACAATATAATCTACTAGTACAACACATAATTTTAGTATCAATTTCATGAATGTCATGAATGTTATGATTTCACCTACAGAACGGAAGGCGTGAGAAATTAGGTACTTCTTTAATTTGGCTCTAAATAATCTTATGTTTTGAGTTTCATTTTTTATATCGATAGGGTGGCTATTAAACATTTTTACTGCCATATAACACACTCCTTTTTGATAGCACGATAGACTTGCCGTGGAGTATGAAAGTAATTTTTCTGACGTGTATTTATGCTATGAACTGTTGAATTAGTTACAAAGTTTTCACAATTACATACGAGGAAGATTATTAATGAAAAGATATACTGATAAGCCATGGGCATTATTTGTAGTTTTTTTAAAATAGTCCTACACGATTCCCTAGATTTGGCACCTACTATTATTCTAATTACTCTTTTTTGTAATAGAAATATATTGTTACTATCTGTGGAATTTTCCCAGAATATTATTCCAAAACTCATTACCGAGTGGAAGTATGCAAAGTATATTGTTTTTAAGGTATTGATATTTACTATCTTTTGCATAGATCTGTTCTGTGAGCAATGAAAATTAACATCATGTCACTGGGCCTTATATCCTGCTGTGACAGATAATAAGGTCCACAATGAAGAATATAAGTATTGAACAATTTGGACATACACAAAACTTCAGTTTTTTCCTCAGTGAGATCTACACATTCATTGTGCACTCAATATTCACAAGAGACACACACATGCATATCTACAACAATTCTCTTCGGAGACAGAACTCATCCGCGTCCCCTGGATGTTTACAAATCCTGAAGTTGATGGTTCATCCAATGCTCTTTCTGCATTAGGAATTGCCAGTCTTTCGTTTGTTTCATTTCTTGCAAAAAAGATTCTGCTTCAGAGTTTGAACTTTATAGTTCAGGGACTTCTATGAACTTGTGGGCTTTTCCACGTATTTATTTCATGGGCCTTATTTCCTGCTCTGTTACTTCGCGGCAATTTTAATTTAAGGAGTACTCATATACTCATTAGCGAAAGTTTGACTGTAGCCCTAAACTTCTTAATGTTTACACAATAACGTGAATTTAATGTTATAGGGGAGAGTCGGGTAGTATCGGACATCGGGTAATATCGGACAGTGAGTTTCTTTCATCTACCATACGATGATAGTACCTGATTGACATGGTTATGTTTCTGTGATGTCGCATAGAGAAACGTAACCATGTCATTCAGGTACTACCATATGGTGGTAGATGAAAGAAACGTACTGTCCGATACTACCCGACTCTCCCCTATTAATAACACACAGTAAAACGATTAAACATCAACTTAAATTTTGAAAAATTTTATAGTGAAAGCAGAAATAATCACACATAACTTGTTGCCACCAGTCAGCTAGAAACAAGAACGAGAATCTAATTTCTTTATACCTCACTCGAATGCAAGAAGAAATAGGTCTTAAGAGCTGTTGCTCTCTTTTGCAGTGTATAACTACTTGAAAAACTAGGTAGTGGGCCTTATAACATGCTGGGTCTTAATACCCCCAGGTACCTTATTATACGAAGAGGTGAAGAGAAGCGAATAGAGGCATTTGAAATGTGGATATGGAGAAGAATGGAAAGTGTGAAGTGAAGAGACAGAATAAGAAATGAAGCTGTGTTGGAAAGAGTGGATGAAGAAAGAATGATGCTGAAACTGATCAGAAAGAGGAAAAGGAATTGGTTGGGTCACTGGCTGAGAAGAAACTGCCTACTGAAGGATGCACTGGAAGGAATGGTGAACGGGAGAAGTGTTCGGGGCAGAAGAAGATATAAGATGATAGACGACATTAAGGTATATGGATCATATGAAGAGATAAAGAGGAAGGCAGAAAATAGGAAAGATTTGAGAAAGCTGGGTTTGCAGTGAAAGACCTGCCCTTGGGCAGAACACTGAATGAGAACGCGAAACATACAGTACCACTGATTGAGGTTTTGGGTAATATGTACGTAAATTTATTTTCAGGCGGTACATCTCACTTCACAGAGGAAGAACAATGGTTTGTAACACATCTCAGTCTGTCAGTCTGTCTGTATGTAATGGAAGGGGAAAGGCTCGCCACTCTACCCCATTAACACCTGACTTAGTTGTCTCATGAGTGATGCCTTATTGGTGTCCCTTATGAGGTTCAAACCTGTCTTCGAAGAATAGACTAAACAGCAACAACGCGAAACGCTTATACGCTTGACATTCAGGAAAACTAGTAATACTCTCTGTTAATGTGTTGACATTAATTAAATAGGCGTTGGGTGACAGAAATTATATGTTTAAAACAAGATACTATCGAAAGCAGCCACCAGTGAGAAATTACAAAGACGAAATACAGTAGATGAATGTGACATCAAAATGAATTAATTTGTATTTGTTTGTACGATATTTATTCACGCTTTAATATCGATGGTCATATCGCGTGTGTAGGATCTTTGAGTGTACTAGTAAGCTGTATAGCATACTATTGTTGTGATTATGTTCCTATTGTCATATGAGTCTTGTATTCATGCAACTGATTTTAGATTTTGTTTTAATGTTTACGATCGACCATGCCGAAATGTAGTAATTATACATCTGGTAGTAGCCCTTTAATGGACCTCATTAAAGTACACCTATTCATTATACTTCAGTTGTTCAGCCAATAAGAAATCACCATTGTACCATTATAAAACCGCAAGTATCGATTATTCTCGGATATGCAATCGAAAGACAATTAGCGAAACGTCACGGAGGCTGGAAATCCAATACTGTTGCAGAAGGTTATGTTCTGTTACTATAATAAGTAGCGTTAATTGTAAATAATATTCAAATAAATTCAATTTCTCATCTCGTTTTTCAATGTCTAATTCAATTTCCAGGTTATATTAATATTAATTAATAATTATATATAATAATAATAATAATAATACTAATAATAATAATAATAATAAGTTTTCAGTCAAATACACTTTTCAATTTGTGAGGTCAGATGCACTGAAGATGACTTTTTAAAGTCGAAAATATTAGTGACTTCGTACTAAATATTATGATGTAACAGATTATCTGACCTCACAAATTGAAAAGTGTATTTGACTGAAAACTTAATAATAATAATAATAATAATAATAATAATAATAATAATAATAATAATAATAATAATATTATTATTATTATATATAATTATTAATTGTATTCACACTTTTCTGAACCAAGATGTCTTTCAAATTCAATATTAATGTTCATGTAGTCTCTAGATTATATCAAGGTCAATGACATTCGTCCCTCGGAAAAAATCAATACTTTCGCGACTGCGCACATCTCACAATTTAGAAGGTCACTTCCGCTCTTCACTTACATAACCTTAACATGAATACTTATGAATAATTTCAAGTTAGAAATATGGTCGAGCATGAAAAGTCGTATGAAACTTGCCTATAATGGTAATTAAGACGCCTGTATGAAAATTATGAAACTCGCTTGCGCTCGTTTCATAAACAAACATACTCGCGTCTTAATTACTACCATTATAGGCTCGTTGCATAATGTACTGTTATGATATTGGTGATTAATGCAAATATCCAATCCCGCATTTGGGTTTGTGACTGACGGAGATCATGAAAATCCACGTCAGATTGGCCAGACACGGAGGCCTCGAATGCGAATCTCAAACGTTATGCTTGCTGTCTGAACCATCTCGTCGCTAGGTCTAAAAAAGTTATTATTATTATTATTATTATTATTATTATTACTTACTTCCTTACTTACTTATTGGCTGTTAAGGAACCCGGAGGTTCATTGCCGCCCTCACATAAGCCCGCCATTGATCCCTATCCTGAGCAAGATTAATCCAGTCTCTACCATCATATACCACCTCCCTCAAATCCATTTTAATATTATCTTCCCATCTACGTCTCGGCCTCCCTAAAGGTCTTTTTCCCTCCGGCCTCCCAACTAACACTCTATATGCATTTCTGGATTCGCCCATACATGCTACATGCCCTGTCCATCTCAAGCGTCTGGATTTAATATTCCTAATTATATCAGGTGAATAATACAATGCGTGCAGCTCTGCGTTGTGTAACTTTCTCCATTCTCTTGTAACTTCATCCCTCTTAGCTCTAAATATTTTCCTAAGAACCTTATTCTCAAACACCCTTAATCTCTGTTCCTCTCTCAAAGTGAGAGTCCAAGCTTCAAGCTTATTATTATTATTATTATTATTATTATTATTATTATTCGAACATAAATGGGTATTAGTAATAAATGCGGGAAGTGTATAGACAGAAATAGTTCTTCGGAAAACGTATTAATTGACTTTCTTGTATTAAATGTTACATTACCTCGTTAACATGTTTCAGCCTGCTATTGGCCATCTTCAGAACGAACTGGTAATGTAACGAGGTAATGTAACATTTAACACAAGAAAGTCAAATAATACGTTTTCCGAAGTGATATAGTGTTAAAAGTTGTGTAATCAAGATGTATAATGAAGAAATAGTTCATCTAATATAGTCTAATTCAAAAGTACTTTATCGTGGTAGCCTATTTATTTCCAAATGAATCCAATTACCTGTAATGAGTTATTATTTATTATCCATCACAATTTTAAACAATTCATTGCCGTCACATTGTTATGCGAGTCGTTTCGACTATTAATCGCATTGTTGTCTGGAGACCAGTGGCGTAGCATGATATTTTGAGCAGGGGAAGCTAACTCAAGTTGTCTTTAATGCAATATGAGAAAACGTATTACAAAAATAGTCTTAAAATAAATAGTAGTCAATGTCAAGTCAGCAGTCGAAGTTTGGTGTTGGAACATCGTAAGTAACACCAATAAGGCATGACCTCAAATGATACGTAGTAAAATATGATTTCACAGTTTACACATATTTCTTAACAAATAGATACGTATACGTATAACATTAGCTTACTCCCTGTCATACTTAGAGAAATCACAATATTAGTATCATTACGTAAGTATGCGTCTGTCTTTTGGTTGTGTCCTTCATTGACAGCAAGGGAGTCGGTCATTTGTTTTTTAAATCACACTTTTGTTCGTAAATCAGTCTTGATAATACAATTATTGTCCTAAAAAATTAAAGTAAATTAGTGTCAGGAACTGTTATTTCGCTCATTATTTATTATATCAGCCATAATGCACACCAATACTTCAACTGAACACAACTGACGAAAAGGAATAACTCGGAAACTACTTATTTTAAATGTTAAAGCTAGCTTCTTGCGAGCCTTGCGACTAGGGTAGTTTAGTTAGAAAGGGATGGAAAATCTGCGGGGTGGATTACACAGAAGAAACAGTCTGCTTGGAAGCTGGTGTGTGCAGGCTTTTGTGTACTGCTGCATCACAAATCATCCTGAGCTGCCGCATCACAATATTTAACGCGTAAATATAAATTCTATTAAAATTAATAAATAATTTTGTCCATAAACTGCAGGTTTATTATGAAATTATTATTAACTGGGGAAGCTGAGCTTTTTAGCTTACATTGACGCTACGCCACTGCTGGAGACCAGGCTTCATGAAATAAGGAAGCAACTATGTAGTAATTGAGGAGGAGGCTCCGCCTTGTTAAATATAAATGCGGAGAGTATGAAGACAGAGATGAAAAGAAATATAAAAATTCTATTTCAAGTCCTAAACATCTTTAAAATTCCAACCATGCTCACAGTAACAATTATGAACAGCATAAACGTTCCACGTATAAGGATTCGATGAATTCCTTGTCATATTTTTCTAAACGAAATGTCGGTAAACTTGAGATAGAAACTGAAGAAATATCTACAACGAACGGATATTGGGTTTCCGGATTTCTAACATAAGGAAACAAATGCAGTTAGATATTCGCAATAAACTTAACTTATACAGCATCCAACTTATGTTTTAAAAGCATAGCTATTTAGAAAGATCACATTTTAAGAATGAATTTACACAGTAGATTACTGTAAGTGTTTATGTAATTACAAAAAGCCAAAGCATAGACAAAAGTGAGACATAAGGACAATGAATCGTTTACTAGTAAAAACATTTCTTCTCGAATAATTTCAATTTTGAAGAGCTTCATGGACCCTATCTTCTAAGACTGGAAGCAGTGGAAAAGTAGGCCTACTTCTTCTTGCATTATAAATATTACGTTCAAGGGGTACAGCTTACAACAGTAAAATTTTGGAAATATTTAACATTTTTTTCCTCCGTTACTGTATCTTGTACGATAATGAAAATTAATATGTGTAAAACACTGTCCTTCTGCTTTATGAAAAAAAATATTTTTACGATTAAAAAAAATGATTTACATTTCTTTTCAAAATTCAATTCACTGTGCAGTGATGAAGCTTTTCCCACATAACTAAAAAACTATCTAACATCCTGTGATGAAATTTTTTGTGTGTATTTATGCATGCCATATCTACAATATGATGCAAGATCACTTCTCTACCTTTGATAGATTGTCTGATAAAAAATAAATTCATTTAAAAAAATGGTCAAATATCAGTATTTTCTTCTAACACAAAACAAAAAAATATTATTTATTAAGAAAGTAGTTGAAAGAATGTAACATGAGTTTCAGCAATGAAATAAAAGAGAGAGGATATGAAAAAGTTAACAAGTTTATGAGTTACGAGAGAAACGCTTCATCGCTGCACAGTGAACTGCCACCATTTTGAATTTTGAAAAAAAAAAAAAAACAAATTTAAATCGTAAAAATATTTTTTTCATATAGCAGGAGGACAGTGTTTTACACATACCAATTTTCATTATTGTACAAAATACAGTAATGGAGGAAAAAAATATTGAATATTTCCAAAAAATTTACTGCTGTAAGCTGTACCTAACCCCTTAACTTATACAGCATTCAACTAATGTTTTAAAAGTATAACTATTTGGAAAGATCACATTTTAAGAATGAATTTATACAGATTACTTAAGTGTTTATTTAGTTAAAAAAAGTCAAAGAACACAGAAAAGTGAAAGGTAAGGACAATGAATCGTTTACTAGTAAAAAAAATCTTCTCGAATAATTTCAATAAATAACGATTTACCATCTCTGAAGAGCTTCATGGATCCTATCTTCTGAGCTTGGAAGCACTGGAAGAGTACTTCTTCTTGCATTATAAATATGACGTTTAATGCACGATGGAGTATTTGTTGTATTGACAATCGCTTCGTCGGCAGTCACTGCACTCCATGAAAGTTTTTCAGGCCCGCGGCTCACTTTATTCATTGCTTTGCCTTTCAGCTCAACCGATAAAATATTTCGTTTTAGTTTCATACGATCATGATGATGAACCAAGTTGCTTTTAGATATTAAGTTCCCTTTTCCTGAGGTATAAACATTTGCTGTACAATGTGATGTTGTACACTTCCATTAGCGATTGCCGTTTTTTAATTTTGAATGGAAAGAGAATTTGTAATTATCTATCAATAACATATCACTACGCCTCTGGTTGCTTACTAGTTATATTCATTCACGATCGGCACATACACTAGATATTACACAGATGTATGCTTTATTTTTCATACTACCCGCCAAAAGCTATAAGTGGACGGTTTAGCAGGCCAATGACATTTATGGATCACATATGTCTTCCTATACCGTCGCTCCGCCTGAACTGGAGGGACTGCGACGTTTAAAAATCTGGCGGGTAGTTTCCCCTCTGTATGAAAAATGAAGTATAATCAAGAATGTTCTATGCAGCTAACATGAGGAAGACTAATTTGAGCAGCAGGCTACAACGTGTGCATAATACGTGCGTCCGTTATATTTATAATATTCGTAAGTATGATCATGTTTCCCCGTCTTTCCAAACTCTGTCTTGGCTAAGGCTAAGCGATCGACGAGCCCTGCATTCTCTTGTTCTCTTATTTCAAATTCTGCGCACCGCTACCCCAATCTATTTGGCTTCTCGTTTTAAAAATGTATCCGCATATCATCAGCTAAGTACAAGATTTCATCATAACAATTTACTCATTATACCCTACCACAAGACATCTTTATATTCTTCATCTTATACAGTTTCAGTTGCTGGAAATTGGAACTCGCTAACGAGTGATGTAATAATAATAATAATAATAATAATAATAATAATGATTTATTTTAGCTGGCAGAGTTAAGGCCGTAAGGCCTTCTCTTCCACACAACCAGCAAAAAGTGTATATACATATGCATGAACTTACAAAGAATTCAACAATTTGATTTAGATGAGAGTTACATGTATACAAGAGTTATTTACGAATTAAACAACAAAATACTATGAACTATTAATTAAACACTGAAATAAACTGGGTAGCAGAATTAAACTAAAATACATAGAATGTTAATATATTTCAAATTATATTAGATAATAGAAAGAGATTATTATGAGACAATTTTGAAAATGCAGCACAATCAGGATGATGTCTAAAGAAAAAAAGCAACAATGTAGTCAGTAATATTTTAAATCAGTATGATTGGAGTGAAATGCTAATAAGGTTATCTTTTAAGCTGTTCTTAAAGGTGTTTGTTGTCTTGCAGCCCCTAATACTTTGTGACAAGGAATTCCATTGACGCGAGGTGGATATTGTAAAAGATGAGGAATAACAAGATGTTCTATGAAGAGGTATATTTAGCGTGCAAGGGGTTGTTGGACAATAACTTCATTTAGGTCAAAATTACATAAATTCTGCTGATTAATATTTATTACATACAATAAAACTAACATCTGTCCATTCTTATTATTATCATTAATTTCTCTAAATAGATTTACAAAACCTCTAATGGCAATTACATTAATATTCTCATTATAGAAATATATTATATATATATTTATTTATTTATTCTCCCTGTAACATAGTTCTAGTAAGCTTATATTAAATTAATTTTCATTATTTTACTAGCTATCTCAAATCTCAAATTAATTATAATTGATTGAATTAAATTAGCTCATAAATTAAGTTACTACTTTACCTTATAGGTTTATATAAATTTAAATAAATATGTAGTCTACTAGTCGTTAAAACTTATATATTCGTAATTTAAATATGTATTGTATTGATTAAGGTTGATTGAATGGAAGAGAAGGCCTTATGGCCTTAACTCTGCCAGCGAAAATAAAACATTATTATTATTATTATTATTATTATTATTATTATTATTATTATTATTATTAAACTTGTTCTGGGAATTGTGGTTGCGTAATAGTGATTTGCGTTTAAGAGGTCAGCACATAAGCAGAACATAGATAAAAAATTCCCGATAGAATGATAGCAGTTCAGAAGGCGAATTTCGGACTAATTTACGTAGCGTATCACAGTCATTAAAATTCACTTAGGACAAGTTTACAATTTTTACCAGTGGGGCCGGTATTTTAGATGCTGAATGTTAAAAATGACACCGAGTGTACCAGAGTGAATGTGATGTAGGTTACAACCATTTTGATGCCTTGTTCAAAACACTCTGAAATATAACAAAGTAGAACTGAGTCATAAAGGCTGTCTATTTCACTAATGTGTGTCTATCTAATGCCTGCCCACTTCTATTTGCGTGATTCGGGTTCCGCATATTGCGGATAGATGGCAGGACTGTTGCACACCACTTCGGCGGACCACGTTAATCATGATGTGTATCTGTCAAGAATTATGTCGTGTACTAGGGTGAATGTATGTTAATTGTTCGTGTAAGTGTAGTGTTGGGAATGGGTAAGGATGATGATGATGGTGTGGAAGGGAGAAGGGGAAACCCGGTGCCGGCACGTAGCCTACTCCTGTCGAATAGCACCAAGGGGGCCACCAGGCTTAACGTCCCCATACGACGGACGAATCACTATCAACAGTGACATATGCCTTCCCTTCATATGCACTGCGGAGAGATTTGGGACTTAATCCAGGCATATTGGTGCACAATTTAGTGATTAGAAGTTGCGCACCGCCATCTTTCTTAGTCCCGAGGTAGAAACTTTACATTAAAATTTCTGACCCCGCCGGAAATCGAACTCGGGCCAGCTAATCTAGAGATTTCACTAATGTTATCTTCACCAAAACGTTTGAACGAAGCCGCCATTTTCAGTTCACTATCTATAGGGTAAACAAATGACGGTCGCAAAATATGTTTCATAGTACCGTAAAGTATTTGCAGTTAGAAATGTTGGCAAACAAAGAAATGTTAGGGAAATGACAAAAACAAACAAATGCTAGGGAAATGATAAAAATAAACAAAGCTAGGGAAATGATAAAAATAAACAAAGCTAGGGAAGTGATAAAATTGTAGCGATAAAAATCCATGATTGATTGAAACATCCTTGCGTACCGTTTTATTGGTCAAAAGTAGTATGACGTATGTGCACCGCCATCTCTCCTAGTCCCGAGGTAAAAATTTTACACGAAAATTTCTGACCCCGCCGGGAACCGAACCCGGGCCAGATAGTCTGGAGATTTCACTAATGTTCTCTTCACCAAAACGTTTGAATGGAGCCGCCATTTTCAGTTGACTATCTATGCGGTAAACAAATAACGATCGCAAAACATGTTTTATAGTACCGTAAAGCATTTGCAGTTTGAAATGTTGGCAAACAAATACACAAATGCTAGGGAAGTAATAAAAACAAACACATGCTAGGGAAGTGATAAAATAAACAAATGCTAGGAAAGTGATAAAAATAAACAAATGCTAGAGAAGTGATAAAATTTTAGCGATAAAAAGCCATGATTGATTGATTGATTGAAACACATCCATTCGTACCATTTTATTGGTGATAAGTAGTATGGCGTAAAAAAATTGTACAACATTGTAAAAATTGTAGAAAATTACTAAATTGTAAAACTGTAAAAATTTGTAAAAATTGTAATTGTAATATTGTAAAATGTTGACATGTTCCACATCTTAAAGCTTCATTGCTCGTGTAAGATCTATGGAATAAAATAAATGAATGAATGAATGAATGAATGAATGAATGAATGAATGAATGAATGAAAAGTGTAATAGTCATAATAATTATTGACGACGAAATATAAATCTAAATAAATGAATCGGTTATTGTTGAAAGGAACTAAATCCACTTTTTAAAGTTTTGAGATAATCGAAAAAAACTGATTTGTGAATAATCTATCGAAGATTAAACCAAAATATACAAAATATATTGTACACATAGGCCTATATTTCATGTGTACAATATATTTTGATTTAATCTTAGATTATCCACAAAACAGTTTTTTTCGATTATCCCAAAACTTTAAAAAGTGGACTTAGTTCCTTTCAACAATAACCGACTCAAATAAATTAATTCATAAATCGACCATGGAAAGGATATGTACTGAGATTGGAGAGCGCCAATGACTTGAGTATTTTAGTAAAGAAGAAAATAAGAAAGAAACCTTGTTTGAGATTACGCATAGTGATAAAAGGAATTCTTAAATGACTTCTGTAATAAACACCTGGATTTAAATTGCTTTCCTAGAAATTACTGGTACGCAAGATCACCGCTAATTAGGTGTCTCAAATAACGAAAGCAACTCAGTATTTCACTAGAATGTGGAGGTAAGATACTGTCCACCTGCAATGGTCTCGGGGTTAAGAAAATACGGAACTGTATCTGTGTTTCCCCAGCTGAGATCTGCCTTTGATAATAAAGCACTGTATGGAAACGAGCGCTCAGCAATTCTTGTCACTCGAGTGTTGTTCTTCCTAATAGCTTGCGACAATATGCAGTGCTGTCTGCCACGCTGATTGGAAGCGCATCTCCAGTGTTTATCGTTGTTTTACCGATAGTTCGTTGAACGGTGTCGTCTTTACAGAGAATTCCAATGTGGAAGCAGTAACCGTGTGTTCACCTCTTCACGGTACAGGAAATCCAACTGTTGAGTCTGAGAGATATTGTGACACTACTTTTCTTCTTTCTGTCCTTTAGAAAATCCAAACACATTATTACTACAGGGTAACGTACCGAAAAGACGAATATTCGGTTTTGAATCATAAATGAAACTTAAATATTCTATAAGAACTAAGAATGAAATCAATAATTACAAAAATTATTTAGCTATAAGCTAAATTAAAGATTAATTTGAAAACTTACGTCTAAAATAATGGGGAAAGACTAAATTAAAAAGTGACTATATTAAATTATATATTATATTAATGTACCGAAGTACGTATGATGTTTCCATGCAGATATTTTGCGTCATCGTACGAAATTTTTTTTAAGTAGGTTATTTTACGACGCTTTATCAACAGCTTAGGTTATTTAGCGTCTGAATGAGATGAAGGTGATAATGCCGGTGAAATGAGTCCGGGGTCCAACACCGAAAGTTACCCAGCATTTGCTCATATAGGGTTGAGGGAAAACCCCGGAAAAAACCTCAACCAGGTAACTTGCCCCGACCGGGAATCGAACCCGGGCCACCTGGTTTCGCGGCTAGACGTGCTAACCGTTACTCCACAGGCGTGGACTACGAAAATTATATATCAGCGTCGCCGGTGTGCCGGAATTTTATCCCGCAGGAGTTCTTTTACATGTCAGTAAATCTACTGACATGAGCCTGTTGCATTTAAACACACTTAAATGCCATCGACCTCGGCCGGGATCGAACCCGCAACCTCGAGCATAGAAGGCCAGCGCTATACCAACTACGCTACCGAGGGCGACTCATCGTACGATGAAAGAGGAGTGGAACGGAGAAAAATTCTCTCCGGCACCGGGATTTGAACCCGGGTCTTCAGCTCTACGTGCTGATGCTTTATCCACTAAGCCACGCAGAATTCCTATCCCGATGTCGGATCGAAACCTCTCAGTTTAAGTTCCACCTCTTGGGTTCCCTCTAGTGGCCTACCCTCTGCACTACGTCATAGATGTCTATGAACGTAGGACGATGTCTACATATGTGTGGAGGTGCACTCATTTGAGTGACTGATTGGCCGGGATCCGACGGAATAAGCGCCGTCTTAAATCACAAAGTGATTTTACGCATATCATATATTATATTAATGTACCGAAGTACATATGATGTTTCCATGCATATATTCTGCATCATCGTACGATGAAAAAGGAGTGGAACGGAGAAAAATTCTCTCCGGCACCGGGATCTGAACCCGGATCTTCAGCTCTTCGTGCTGATGCTTTATCCACTAAGCCACGCCGAATTCCTATCCCGATGTCGGATCTAAACCTCTCAGTTTAAGTTCCACCTCTTGGGTTCCCTCTAGTGGCCTACCCTCTGCACTACGTCATAGATGCCTATGAACGTAGGACGATGTCTACATATGTGCGGAGGTGCACACATTTGAGTGACTGATTGGCCGGGATCCGACGGAATAAGCGCCGTCTTAAAACATTATCATATATTATATTAATGTACCGAAGTACATATGATGTTTCCATGCAGATATTCTGCGTCATCGTACGATGAAAGAGGAGTGGAACGGAGAAAAACTCTCTCCGGCACTGGGATTTGAACCCAAGTCTTCTACGTAGAGCTGAAGACCCGGGTTCAAATCCCGGTGCCGGAGAGAATTTTTCTCCGTTCCACTCCTCTTTCATCGTAAAAAGTGACTGTCAACAAGTACACTCATAATTTGTCACATTTTTATGCGATTTACAATAGTTCACTTCATTTATCATTTTGCGGATGATATTGGTGTTTATAGTTATTTTGTGGCACACTAGTCCATAGCTAATTGAACCGGAATATTGAGAAACTCCACATGTCTAGAAAACTAAACTTTTCAGCAGATACAAAAAAAAAAAAACATCTCAGGTCCTAGATATGTGCTCAAATTATTTTTTTCTTAACATTTTAGCTAAAATGAGAATATGTGGGGTTTCTCTTCATAAATCTTGAGTCTACGTGTTTAGAATACGAAATTATATGAGCCGTTCAGAGCAAAAGTGGTGTAAGTCAGAATTGAGTAATGGGGTTTAAAGTAAAAATTCTGTAAAATACAGCGCAAAGTAGCAATTAATATGTTCTTCTTGCTATTCACTGACTACTAATAGTTTAAATAAATTGAATATTAATTGCTACTTTGCGCTGTATGTTTACTTTAACCCTCATTACCCAGTTTTGACTTACACCACTTCTGCTCTGAACGGTTCATATATAGCTCAATTTCGTAAAAAAACATAGACATGTGGGGTATCTCAATATTGTTCAAATTCTCCATGGATAGATATTTGTAATACAGCTCATTATATCTTTGTGGGCCTAAAAAATCTTTAATAGGCCAAAAAAATATGTCGTTTGTTTACTTATGTTCCTTTAATTGACAACAACTTATCTTCAGCTTGTTTACCTTTAATAATAATTCCAGAAAGAATTTCGGTTTCAACAGATCCCGTCTCGGCCTTCCCAAAAGTATTTTTCCCTCCGGCCTCCCAACTAACACTCTATATGCCCATACGTGCTACATGCCCAGCCCATACATAACATAATATTGATTATGCTCGACCATGCCGAAATGTAGTAATTATACACCTGGTAGCAGCCCTTTAATGGACCTCATTTAAGTACAATTATTCATTAAAGTTCAGGTGTTCCGTCAATCAGAAAGCACCATATGAAAGCTCAAGTATCGATTTCACCAACTGCACAATAAATAACCTACATTTGAAATAAAGTCAGTTCTGTTACTGTAATAATTAGCGTTAATTGTAAATAATATTCAAATAAGTTCAATTTGTCATCTCGTTTTTCAATGTATAATTCAATTTCAAGGTTATATCAAGATTAATGTTTATTTTACTCTCTAGATTATATCAAGGTCGTCGACATCTGTTTCTCGGAAAAAATCAATACTTTCGCGTCTGCGCACATCTCACAATTTACGAGGTAGGTCAGTTCCGCTCCTCACTTAGATAACAATAACATGAATACTTACGAATAATTTCAAACTAGAAATATGGTCGAGCATAAAAAGTCGTATGAAAGTTGCCTATAATGGTAATTAAGACGGTCGTATGAAAATTATGAAACTCGCTTGCGCTCGTTTCATAAACATACTCGCGTCTTAATTACTACCATTATAGGCTCGTTGCATAATGTACTATTATTAAATTCAGAGACAACAATAAAGAAATAATAGCATCATGCATGGCCTCCCTCAACGAATAATTTTTATTTTACGTATCCTTCTTTTCTAGTATACATAGTCCCTAGATACCAAACAAAACACGCTAAACAAGGCATACAAATACAAAGCGAATTTCTAACTTAAAGCTCTTATCAAAGAGTTTTAATTTATTCAATTACGAACTTGTGCGTCACAAAATAATGTTTGGTCCTTTGGCGAAATTTCATGTTTAAAGCTTGGGCCACTTGCACTCTTGGGTCAGAGGTCATCGACAGCAACCCCATAGCCCTCGCTATAAACATCTTCATTTCGCCCTTGATATATAAATTACTATTATTGAACGATTATACGCAAAAATATGAAATCATTTATTATGCCCACAAATAAGATGGAATTATGTTTTCTGGATTGCACAAAAAAGGCTTTTTTTTATAATTCAAAAGTTAGTCTAATACATCTGACTAATTTATACATTTTACAATATAACTAGATTATAAATTTTTATTCTGAACAAATCTCCATATAATAGCTCTACGTTTATTGTAAAGATTTCTGACATTAGGTTGAAACATAAGTTCGTAACGTTTTTGTTCGTCATCACAACACTGCGTTGTTAGGAGATTGTTTGTCGTTTGTCATTTGTTATTTGGAGTGTTGCGGTTGTAAATACGCCTTGAATTTTGAGAATTTGAAGCAAGTTTGTGCTATTTGTGGCCTAAGATAGTGTATAAAGTAAAAAAAATAACACTTCGGACACATTTTTCTGTTTGAATTTAATAGAGGAGCAAAGGCAGAAGAGACGGCTCGAAGTATTTGTGCTGAGTACGGGAATAATACCATAGGAGAAAGCACTGCAGAAAATGGTTCTGCTGTTTCAACACGCAACACCCCGTACAAAAGTTAGTGTCCATTCACAGAAGATGATTTTATGCGTCTGGTGGGGCAAAGGCGGCGTCGTGTACTACGAATTGCTTCTCAGGAATATAACTATAACTAGTGATATTTATTGTCAAAAACTCAGAGGACTTGCGGCCGCAGTTGAAAAAAATAAAGACCTGAAAGATTGCATCAAATGCTGCTGAAACACGATAATGCACACCTGCACTCCGCTAACATGACGAAAGCAGCTATTCAGAAGCTTGGTTGGGAGGTGATTCCACATCCCCCATATTCTCTCGATCTTGTGGCCTCAGATTTCCATTTTTTCGGTTCACTATCCAACAATCTTCAAGGGAACTTCTTTGATAACGAAAATGCTTCGCAAACTTGGCTTGACTTCTAAATCCAAAACAGTAGATTTCTTCAAAGAAGTAAATAGGATTTAAAAATAGCTATGGTACAGAAATATCTTATACAGTCTGTCTTTCTACCTAATAGGCTACCAGAGGTAATATCAGTATTATCGAAAACGTTAAATTCTGCGAAAATTTCGAATTAGGCTTACTTATTTCTTCTTGTTGGACCAAATATCGTTCCTGGTGTGCTACACCTCGGTCGTAATTTGAAGTATCTGATAACGATAGAGCAGATCCTGTAATATTTTGTTCAGAAAATGAATCGTGGATTAGGTACATCATTTGCTTGCCATTCTTATTTCATCCCTACGTCTTATTGCTTGCCGTCATCTAATCACTTGCGAGTAGACTCTGTTCATAAAAATAATTACCAATTAAAACGCAAGACAACATATAGGCCTACAGTACGAGGAATTCGAACATGAAACTACTTTGTCCTGCGCTGCAAGATTTCATTACTTTATGAGTTGCGTAAAAGCCTTACTGAAGAATATACTGTATACACATTTTTCACAAAACATTGTAGAAGAAGCCAGAACTTAACTCTCTTTTTAGCTTGGTTTTAAACCAAATAACAACTAATGTCTTGTGTACTAAATTAAGTACGAAAAAATCAACATGAAGGATGTATCTTAAAGTTTTCATTTTAAAGTTGTATGAATTTTTTGCTAATCCATTTCCCCTCCCCCTCTCTATTTCTTGATCGGAGAAAATTCCCACAACGCGGGGCGACAAAACAGTCCGAGAAATACCATTGTAGTGAGAAATTTAATTTACTGTGAAGATGCAGCTGTTCTGTTACGTTTTTGTCATGCAGAACAAGACTGACTGGCAGAACATTAGCCACGTGATGGTCTCCAAGCCTGCATTAGTCTCCCACACTTTACAATTTCTTTATTACTTCTGTGGAAATTGGCTGCATGAAATACTACAAGGTTTCAAAGATGTTTTACTTGAAAAACAATTGGATATTTAAAATTTAAATAAAATTGTTAATTTCCAAGTATGTGAACAGAACAGTTACACACAATATTAGCTCAATTTCTTAGAAATGGCGTATAAAAGTTACTCTTTATATTTATTTCTTTGTTCGTTCGTTCCTTCCTTCCTCCATTAATTAATTAATAATTCATATATCCATTCATTTCTCTATTGATTCGTTCATTTATTTACTTATTTAATCTGGTGAAGGTAACACAATCAGGCCTTTTCTGCCACACCACCAGAAATTAAAAAAAAAAAAATGAAACACAAGACAAATGTAAGGAGAAATAGTAAATAAGAAAAGAAATGGAAATACAACAGATAAACATATTTATTGAAAATAATAATGCAGCTGCTTATATAGCTGTAAGTTGCTTAAAAACATGGCACCAGAAAAAAAATAACTTACGACAAAATAGCTAATTATAAACAGAATTAATGATTAAAACTAAATATGGAGAACTTGTAATTATTAATTGTTTTTAGTTGAGATATTTCTATATATGAGCAGTTCAGAGCAGAAGTGGTGTAAGTCAAAATTGGGTAATGAGGTTTAAAGTATAAGTTCTGTAAAATACAGCGCAAAGTAGCAATTAATATGTCCTTCGTTCTATCCACTGACTACTAATAGTTTAAATAAATTGAATATTATTTGCTACTTTGCACTGTATTTTACAGAATGTTTACTTTAAGCCTAATTACCCATTTTTTACTTACACCACATCTGCTCTCAACGGCTCTTATGGTGGCGCAAAATTTCAAGAGAATCCGAGACTATCACCACAGCGATAGAACAAAGAACATTCTATTGTATGCCAAGGTGTTTAAAGAATTCTGCAAACGACTGATATACGGTTTTCTCTCTCTCTCTCTCTCTCTCTCTCTCTCTCTATATATATATATATATATATATATATATATATGAAGTCGGGAGGAGAAAATCCCTATGCACTGCGACCTGAGGTCTATTGTGCGCCCCTGGGATAAGTTGTAAGCCCACCGACCCCACCTACGCCAACCGCTAACACCCTGACGACCAGTCCCGCCATCCTTCCAAATCCGTGTACCATTCCACGCCAACAGCGTGGCATTACACTATGGTATACATATTAACAACTTTGATTAATATATTTTATAGATGTTACGAAGTTTATAAATCAAGCTCCTGTCTCACATTGCAGTAGAAAGTATGGTTATTGATCACAATCAAGAAAAATATGAGTCAAAATACATGATGAACGGAAATGCAATGCAATGTGGATCAGATTTTTATGGTCGTTTAGTACGGCTGTGTTAACTGCCTTGTTTTCATATATGGATATGTGAAGTGACGTTATATTTCATTGTATTGGCGAACTTTTGAGTCAGATGAAGTTATGTGTGTCTAGTTGCGTGCAAGGTTAATGTGACTCGTGTGTTAGCTGTAGGTTCTGGAATTCGAACACAATGTTAATTGATGTTCTTAATGGATGCTTGCTTGCTTGCTTACTTACTTACAAATGGCTTTCAAAGAACCCGAAGGTTCGTTGCCGCCCTCACATAAGCCCGCCATCGGTCCCTATTCTAAGCAAGATTAATCCAGCTCCTAGCATCATATCACAGTCTACTATATACAGTCACGAAGCTTGAGTTTTGAGGGAGCTAGAAACAATAGACTGTGACGGTACTATTTTGCATTGCCTGTAATGAGGCGATATTAGAGATCCTAGTGATGAGCAACTATCTAATGTTTGCATATTTACTACGTATTGAGTTTTGCGACTGTATATACTAGACTGATCATATCCCATCTCCTTCAAATTCATTTTAATATTATCATCTCATCTAATGTTTCTGCCTCTCCAAAAGTCTTTTACCCTGAGGTCTCCCAACTAACATTCTATACGAATTTCTGGATCAACCCATACGTGATACTAGCCCTGCTAATCTCAAACGTCTGGATTTAATGTGCTTAATTATGTTAGGTGAAGAATACAGTGCATGTTCTTCTGCGTTGTGCAACTTTCTGCATTTTCCCGTAAGTTCATCCCTCTTAGCCCCAAATATTTTCCTAATCACCTTATTCTCGAACATCCTTGTTCTCCGTTCCTCTCAAAGCGAGAGTGAAAGTTTCACAACCATACAGACTAACCGGTAATGTAACTGTTTTATAAATCCTAACTTTCTGTGGATGTGATCAAAAAGTGCAAGTAAAGTGAAGCTGGAAAAGATCGAGAAGTATAGGGGAGAGAGGAAGTGTATAAGCAGATGTGTAGAATAAAATATAAGTATTTATAGGAAGTAGGAATAGTGACAATGGATTAGGTGTGAGCAGAATAGTGAGAAAGTGTAAGCGAGCGCAAATAGGAATGAGTGAAAATAGTGAGAAAGGGTTAAGAGAAGTGAACAGGTGACCGCATAAAATTAGTACTAACATTTGAACGTTGGAACAGTAAATGAATATAAGAGAAATATAGGAGAGAAGGTCAAAGAAGAGATAGGATAAATAATTCAATATGATAATTTATAGAGATAAATTGAAATTGAGATTTTAGTGAATAGCAGTTAGAGGAAAAGGGGGGTGTGAAAGGATTATATAATATTAGATATGTTAGGATTAATGAACAAATAGAGAGTAGCAAATGACATGTAGGAGAAATAATGAAGGGGAGTTTGACCAAGTAACAAAAAAGGTACATAGTGTAATTGGAAGCATTTGTGTAGACGTGTACTGCAAATAATGTGTTATTGTAATAATATGTTAATGGTGGCATTGGATACAGAAATGTGAGGTACACCATTACATGTAAAGAAATGCTGTGACGATATATATAAATCCTAACTTTCAGGTTTTTTTTTAAACAGACTGGATGACAAAAGCTTTTCAACCGAATAGGCTAATAACAGGCACTTCCCATATTTATTCTGCTTTTAATTTCCTCTTGAGTGTCATTTATATTTGTCAGTGTTGCTCCAAGATATTTGATGCATATACAGTAAAGCTATAAATTTAACCGCCACTGTGTAAAATATTTATTTTCAATATGTGCAATTTAGAATGCACCGTTTATTGATATTTTGATACATAGGTAATTTATCTTCGCTCTCTGCTGTTGCAACAGCGTTTGAAATGTTAACTGGCTCTCAGGATTGCACTGACACAGAGGTTAGGTTTGTTGTTCGTCAGTGACACCTTTTGACTTACACGACTACAGCACGCCACAGACGGCAGGCAACAATGTTTCTGTATTCCAGCCAACTAGAAAATAAAGAGTAACACACAGTGTACTGTACACTTGTTAATTAATTACTCAGTAAACTAGTTGTCCGTTTGTGAGAGGACTCTGTGTCGTGCTGCTTGGCGAACTGTTCCTGCTATGTGTGTGTGCACAAATTAATTTTGCAGTATTCCTGCCCTTAAATATTTTGTTGTTTCCAGCTTGAAATTCGACATGTTTGAAGCTAACTGAATTGCTTTTAAGAAAATCTGTAGTAAATTGAAACACATTTGCAAAATAATATCAAATATGAAGGGTTCAGAGCCATAGTGGGCCAAGCGCCATTTATTAAAAACGGAGAAAGCAAGGGTTAAAGTTAAGTGAATACCATATTTTAATTAAGATTGGCATATCATTTAGTTTTATATTTTTAGTTTCAAATCATCCGTCCTCAAGTGAGGTTGACCACTGGGATCCGGAATTAACAAACATAAAAGATAAAGAGAAATGAAACGAGCAAAATAATGATTCGATTTGTACATTAATACAAAAATTTACGTGTTAACATATAGATGATAGTGTAGAATTTGAAGAGAGGTCTTCAGAATTTCCATTACAATCTTCTGAACCTCATAAAAGGGGATTTTAAGGATATTACATGTAAATTTTGGTAAACAACCCCTCGCTCCAAATAGTAAGCCTGTAACATCAAAGTTGTAAAGCGAAATGCCATATTTTTCACTGAGGTATGGAAGACAAGGTACATATTTAGCTCGCTTGTCATCATTTATCTGCAGTGCTTGATTTGTGTCTCGTTCAAAGCAAATCGTAGGGTCTAAGACCATCGCTTTCTGGGTTCTTCTATTGATGGCAATTATATCGACTCTTCTATGAGAATCATCTTCAGACAAACAATGAATCTCCTCATATACTTCCCATCCTCTCTTTCTTAGCAGGTTGGCAATTGCTGTACGGGCACGATGGTGGCTGTTGTTACGCAGTAGCTCTCCCTTCTTACAGAACCCCAGTACGTGGCCAAGTGTTTCAGTCTCGCTGCAGCCGGGATGGCGACAACGGGTAGTACTGAAGGTTCTGCCAGGGACAGATCTCACTGCGGTGACGTTGCAAGACATCTTGATGGCATTGATGTATTCCGAGGACGAAAGACACTTCTTAGAGGAGATCCAGGAGTTGGCTTTGGGGCTTTCTTCAAATTGTCATGTTTTGAAGAATGGAGCTGCTATATGTTTCCATTGAATTATGGTAATAACTTCATTTTAACCATTGTTTTATACAGTTTTAGTAAATGGCGCTTGGCCCACTATGGTTCTGAATCCTTCATACATATTCAAGAAAACAAAGAGAAATTAGACACAAATAAAGTTTTGCAGATCAGTAATTTTCCAGGTCTGAAGGACACCTGGTAGAGTTCGCAGGTCAATTTTATGATTAATCACTGTTGAAAAGAAAGTTACCGATAGTTTTCTCTAGAACTAAATTATCTAGGAAATATTTTTTTCACTGGCCATTATGGAATGTTTTCTGAGTCCACTGCTATCAAAGATTTCTAGCTAGTATTAATTCCTCTAGTTGTACAATTGTGTTAATCTGTGCAATAATATATACAGTGCGGCATTTAAAACAGGCCACCTGAATAGCACGGCCATTTGTAGTGATAGAAGACAAATCTTCAGACAAAAGTTGTTTGGCGTGAAGGGGGACATTTTGTGGTACAGATGTGTGTTTCATACGTGCAGGTGTAGAGAAGATATGGAAACCAACTTCATTATTTTAAACGGATTGATATGATTTATATTGTTGAGCTATTTTTGAACATATTCCCCACCAGAATTGAGACATTTGTCATATCATGGGATCAACAGAAAGGTGCAAGACGACTGTCAAACGCTGGTTCCGATTCCAGGCAGCAGACTTCTACAACACAAGGATACAAAAATTGATCTCATGGTATGACAAAGTCTCAATTCCAGTGGGGGATATGTTGACAAATAGCGCAACAATTGCTGTATCTGTTTCAATATATATTTCCATGCAATTGTGCTTTTTTCTGTGAATGATTCCAGGGAAAATCACTTTCTGGAAGGCCTCGTAATTGCGGTCGACTGGCCAAAATTTGCATAAGCACTTCTTTTGACATTATTAACATGGTGGAAGAAAAAAATGTAACTTTTTTATCTGCCCCCATCAGAATGTTTGCTTGTAAAAGGTAAGATGCGCGTGGCAGAAGGTAGGGACTTGATTTTTATGTAATTACATATTATAATTCCTTTCAACCTAATCGTATATAAATAACAAATCTTTGCAAATCTTGTAATTACCATTAATATATTAAAATTTGATACTACATAATTTTACATAATTTACCCCAAATTACATATTATGGCTTGGTATTACATAAATCTACATATTTAGGGGTTTTATTCATTTTTACTTCTTTAAAAGGAAAAAGAAAACTTCTGCTGGGGAAGTTTACAATTTGGAATACACAGATTAAAAAAGTATTTTTACCTACCCGAGAAAGGATATATTTCGGGACAAAACATAACATCTTAATTCCAGGAAGTAAAAGCGGCACTCACTCCTTACCGCCCACTGTAAATATGAGTGAACAAAAGGCAACCTTTCTCATACAACTACTCTGTATTGTAAAAATCAAGAAGAGAATAATCTCATACGCATAAGCGGACGACATAGTAGTAGGGTCTAAAGAGCTTACAAAGTTACAAGAAACAATAAACATCATGGTAAAATGACGCAATAAAAACAAATTTGATATAAATGTGAACAAGACAGAAATGATGATACTCAGAAACGGCGGAAGAGCACCAGAAACAGTAGAAATCGTCATGAAGAAAAGAAGATTAAAAACTGTATCAGACTAGAAATATCTAGTTTTAACAATACAAACCAGCGCAGATAATGATATTAAATATTTTCATGATTTTACATATTTCGGTACATATTCAGCTTATTTTTCTTACATAAATATGTACATATTTCACACATTGATATTACATAAAAATCCGGTCCCTAGTGATAGGTAATGTGGCATTTTAGACGCTCGTCTTCAAGCAATGCTTTCCCGCAAAGTGGTATTTGGACTGGTCCCCTCCACTCACCACTTGCGCAAAGGACTTGCTTCGTCTTCTATACTCTATAGATTCCAGAAATGGAGTAGAGATGTTCTTCCATAAACAAGCAATCTCTTTACTGACTAGTCTGCTGTGGAGCATATTACTTCAAGTAATTTTCGGTTGCTGAATTCTTTTCTTATAGGATTTAGCTTACAGAAGCGATGAAAGAGTGCCGGCAGCGAGGTGCCAAGCAGTCAAAAACTCGAGAAACCAATCAGTCAGCTCTAGTCAGTGAGCCGCTTTAAAAACCGGCGGAAAAATTATAACGAAATGTGAGTTGTGCTATAGAGCAAGTGTCTGAGGAATGAGTGGACATGCAACTTTTCAGGACGGGAGTAATTTAGCAACAAAGGAACACAGGGTACCTCGTGTCTATCTCAGCAGCTGCGGTCGTCACAAGTTGGGGTAGAGGTGTCGACATGTTTACTTATAAGAAGGTGATGGGACACACGCCCTTCACGCACAGGGGTGAGTTATCCCTCAGCATCCACTACTATACGGTGTTCAGAATTATAGTCTCCTTACGTTATAAAATTTGACTCTTTATCAGGTTCTTGATACATTTGATATATCGTCTTTAAGATGAAGGGAAGAAAGAATAAACAAAGAAATGCGATAAAGATGAGAAGAAAGGTATAAAGAAAGATGGATATAAAGGAAAAGTTAGAACGGAAGAAATAAATTGACAAAAAGACAGCGAAACAATGAAAAAATTGAAAACGAAAAGAAAAAAAATTGAAAAACAAAAAGCAAATAATAAAAAGGAAAAAATAACGCAAAAACATAATGAAAGAATAAACAAAACATGAAATAATGAAAGAGTGTAAAGGGGAGAAATAAAAAGTAAAGGGGGAAAACAAAATCAATCGGAGAAACAGAGTACGGTGTTGAGAAATATAATATCCTTTTGGTAAGTATGTAAGTTGACTTTTCATCGGATTCCTAACGTAACTGAATGTTAGGTCTTTAATACGAAGGAAATAAAGAATGGAGAATGAAAAGGAAAATATAAGGGGAGAGAAAATTATACAAAGAAAAAATGAAAAACAGGAAGAATTGTGGAAGAAACAAAAAAAAAACAATGACAGAAATGAAAAGCAAAAAAGGGCCGAAAAACATAAAAAGGAAAACGAAGAGAATGGAAAAATACATATAATCCAAAAGGAAACAAAATAACCAAAATTAAATAAAGTAATGAAACATAAATTACTATAGAACGAATGAAAATGAGTACAAAGGAAAGAGATGTAGAAACAAATGACAAAATAGAAACAAAATCAAAAGAAAAATCAAGGAACAAAAGAAAGAAAGTAGAAACAATCAAAGGGGGGGGGGAAAGAATTGATGTAAGGAACAAGAAACCAGAGACAGAAAAAACAACTAAAGACAAAAAAAAAGACCAAAAGAAGCAATGAAAGGGACGAAGAAAGACAGAAAAGCAAGCAAAAGAAGAAATGAGTGAATAAATTAATAAAAATCAAAGAAAATATTGATGAGGAAAGTACGAGTAAATAAAGAAAACAAAAGGAATTGGAAATAATAAGAGAAAGGAATGTAACGAGAAAGGAAATAAATAAATAAATAAATAAATAAATAAATAAATAAATAAATAAATAAATAAATAAATAAATAAATAAATAAATAAATAAATAAATAATAAATAAATAAATAAATAAAATACTGGGCACACGTAACTGTTTTTGTATAATGTCAGACCGAGAAAGTCCTAAGTAGATGAACTAAAATATACGTAAGTAGAAACAAAATCCTGGACAGAAAATCAGACAAATAAAGACGGACATAGGGAGAGATAGAGAGAAAGACAAAGACAGATAGCTGAATGAGTAGGCAGGCAGAGACAATAAATATGCCATCTGTTAATATTTCCATCTAAAGTCAACGGAAATTTCTCCAATTATTTTAGTTCGCAAGTGTTGACAAAACTTTATTTTCTAAAGTGACAAAACGATAACTGAAAATGATGACTAAACTTTAAAAATAACTTGAAAGTAACCTTTTCCTGAAGCACTTATTTCAGGGAAATAGTTATTTTACTGGTACTTTCCTTAATCTTCAAAGCTGATTTCTCTTATTCACTTCTCTTTCCACTGAAGATTTATACATAACGTATGTTTCAAAAGTACCCTTATTTCTCTATTCCTAATGCCCATCTCAGTCTGCTCAGTCTTCTTTGCTCTCAAAATCTATCTCGTTCTCTCAATTATAGTAACTATTGATATGGTAGCCAGTTGACTTTCGAAAACTGCTACAAGCTTAATGTTATGGGGTATTTCGAGTCACCCTATAAAGCTCCAAATCCTTGCACCCTTTCTTGAAGACACGGGGGCACCGGTGCTCATTTCCATAAGGAGCTGGTCTCCACACACGTGCACACAGCTGAGAAGATGGGGTACAACTTGTTCCCATGCCAGCATCAACAACACCCCACACTCGCAACAATACTCTGGACCTTCTCCTCAACACGTAATTCTCATTAGATAATCCCTCTCGAGCGAGGGGAGCCGAAGTCGAAGCCGTCGTCTCGGCAACCAACATCATTAAGAAGTAGCACATCGCACATTTGTTTGTTTCTTAACCCTGCTACCGTCCGCTCACATGCTGCGGTCACTCTTTAATCCGACCCGACGTCACAGGTTCGATAAAATCGGAAGCGCCTCTCGTGACCCGGATGACATCCTCTCAAACGCAAATTCTATACATTTACTAACTGAGCTACAACACTAGATACTAAGATACAGTCTGATCCGTTTGGCGAGACATAAATTAAAATTACTATAACATTTATAATGGGGATGCTGTACAATTCATTTCAGTTCCAATGTGATACTGAAGCATGGGAGTTTTGTATCATAATTGTTACCGCATAAGAAACAAAAGCAGTTACTCAGCAACGACCGAATAAATAAAATGCCGTTTTTAAATTATGAATACATTTTGAAAAGATTGTCAAATAAGTCGGAATATGATAAAGAGATAATACAGTTTTTTGTTTATTTTCCGTCTTGACTTATTACGATGTTAACTTAAAAATATTTTGTTAACACATTTATTTTACTTATGAACGTTTCTGTGTCATACCATGTTAAAATATGCACATTTAATTTAAGAGGCTTATCTTTTAACAAGTATTTATTTGAGTCATTACATATTTTAATCTAATACAATAACTTGTTCACGATCTCCAGCTAAGATGAAGAATATGACATTAAATATGCATATTTATTACATAATTTGTTGCTGTATTTTAGTATACTTTTTAGAAAATATTTTTAAATGTATTCATATACTCTAACTAATTAATTTGTGTACTTTAACATATATTACGCAATTTAGGTACAAATATCTTTGTCTGAAGATTCCCACAATAGGGCGAAAACGTTCATAAGGAAAATAAATGTGTTAACAAAATATTTTTAAGTTAACATCGTAATAAGTCAAGGCGGAAAATAAACAAAAAAACTGTATTATCTCTTTATCAAAATGCCGTTTACTTCACAACGAGCGAAAAATGTCTTCCATATCAGTGGGCGAGTGAATACCCATAATGCAATCATATGGGGACGTGAAAATCAATATGTCTCATATGAACTGGAATCGACTAGTCCCAAAGTTAATGTTTGATGCGCGGTAAGACGCTATAATCTGTATGGGCAGTTTATCTTCGCAGAGGAAACAGTTCGATCAGGACCATTCCTGGACATGTTGAAAGCATTTTTCGAACATAACTGCAACAGGAAAACAACATGGGTATCGTGTTCCAAGAAGATGGTGTACCACCTCGTTGGGAAACAGACGTCCGTGATTATCTGGATGTCATATTAGGCCAGTTATGTGGCCTCCAAATTCTCCAGACCTGACACCACCCGATTTCTTTCTCTGGGGTTTCGTGAAGAATGCACAGTAACTCAGGGATATTCACGTTCTCAGAGCAAAGATTTTCTCAGCTTCTGAGTTGTTAGACCATACATGAGAGAAATTAACATCAAGATATGAACTGTGTTGTGTTCGCAATGATGGACACGTTGAGATCTAATTTGGACAAAACTCCCATTCTTCTAGAATGCATGTACAAATTGTTTAACAATAAACAGCAACAGTTCTCATTTTATCAAGTTTTTATTTTATGTCTTTCCAAACGGATCACCCTGTAATTTTATTAAGATGTTAAGTCATTAAGATGTTCGTCAGTTCATCACCCTCTCTTTTGCATTAATTACAGACTTATACTACTACCACCACTACTTCTGCTGCCATTCCCGCAGTAATAATGGAACTGCTTACTACTATTTAATTACTTAGTACTACCACTACCACCACCACCACCACCAATAATAATAATAATAATAATAATAATAATAATAATAATAATAATAATAATAATAATACTGTAATAATAATACTGTAATAATAATAATAATAATAATAATAATAATAATATCCTTAGTGCACTTGTTATTTTAAATTTCAATTTTACTGTTTTATTATGTGAAAAATATAACACAGATTTTTACAAGAGGGAATAACTACCCTAAAACAAAAGTTACATCCTCAATGTGATTTGAATTCCCAGTCGTTTTCTTGAAGGAAGGAGAGATCTTACTTGCTACCTGGAGGACCAGGGCATTTGAATTCGAAGTAGTCACCTACTACTAGAAAGGCGATATGCTTACTACGAACCTACAGGACCAGGAGATTTGAATCTAGAATCACCTTCTCTTTTTTTTAGTTGGTTATTTTACGACTCTTTATCAACTGCTGTGGCTATCTAGAGTCTGGTGATAATGCCGGCGAAATGAGCCTTTTCATAAGACGCTATGCTTACTCCCAATACTCCATCAGAAAATTTGAATTCACAGTTGCCTTCTCGTAGCACGACGATATGCTAACACTCAATCTTGAGGACCAAGATTTCGAATATGGAGTCATTTTCTTGTAAAAAGTAGATGTACCTGCAACGCCGAAGACGGCAAAGTGATCTACGATGTATGGCAATATATTTTCCTAGAGGAGATTATTTAGTTAGTTGGGAGGCCGGAGGGAATAAGACCTTTGGGGAGGCCGAGACGTAGATGGGAGGATAATATTAAAATGGATTTGAGGGAGGTGGGATATGATGGTAGGGACTGGATTAATCTTGCTCAGGATAGGGACCGATGGCGGGCTTATGTGAGGGCGGCAATTAACCTTCGGGTTACTTAAAAGCCACAAGTAAGTAAGTAAGTAAGTAAGTAAGTAAGTAAGTAAGTAAGTAAGTAAGTAAGTAAGTAAGAGGAGATTATTGAAGTCAATGACAAGGGATCAAGCGCCTGCAGTAATCTGCAGGACTCGAAATCTGGTCCATAACGGTGCAAGCCGCAGAAAACAATAGGGCTTGCACAATAGAGGCCTATAAAAGGAGAAGCAGAACCTTCTTGGCCAGCGTGGTGGAATATCATTATTAGTAGCAGCTCAGAACATGACGCGGGACACAAACATATCGCCTGGAGATAAAAGATAAATGTATCTTTCCTTTGCTGAGGTTAATTGAAACTGTCTAAATTTAATATAAGAGATGAGGGCAGGAATGAGAGAAGGAATGTCTAAGAGCTATGACAGTCAGAAGATAGCGTGGGGGAGACAAAAAATAAGAAAAAAATGGAGGCAAATTGTAAGAGAGACCAAAATGTACTCCGATCTTTAGAACCGAAGAAGGGGGAACTTAAAATTGAGGCTATAGTATCTGATCCAGTACAGAAGAAATAATAACAATAATAATAATAATAATAATAATAATAATAATAATAATAATAATAATAATAATAATAATAATCATCATCATCATAATGTTTCCGTTGCTTACGCCGGCTTAAAATCCAGTGGGAAAGGGCTAATCATCACATTTTCAGCTCTTTGAAACTCAAACATGTTTATTACGATCATGGAAGAAGTAATTTAAAACACACAATCATTATCATCACAATCGTTAATACACTTTTCATTACAACCATTTCCACTATCAAAAATCACATCCGTATTCATAATTATTATGATCATGGCCATCATCAATTCATCACAGCGTATAAGTTGCAGCGACTTGTTCAGGCTCCTTTGGAATTGTTTTATAAATCTTTTTTCTGTCTCTACGGGTTCATAATCCACGTCTATACAGGGTGATTCACGAGGATTTACCGTCCTTTATGGAGCTTATTTCCGAAGACATTCTGAGCAAAAAATGTTATATAAACATTTGTCCTAATCTCAATATTTTCAGAGTTACATTAATTTGAAGTTGTTTGTGAAATACCATTATACTTTAGTTTTATGGGTAAAAGAATATTACAAATAAAAGAATGAACTATTCAGGAGTATCATTTATTTAATTAGCTAGTATTCTGAAGCTAAAAAGTGTTGTGAATTCCATAGTTGCTTCGTACAAAATTTTTTTCTCTTTCGATTTTTAATTACAAAATTACATTTTCTTACGCACTTATCACAACAATTGTTACAAATCACGCCACTCTTGTAACTTTTTTAAGACTGTACATTAGGATGCATAATTAAACTGTGAAGAATCAAGTTCCTAAAGTCGTATGATTTGTAACAATTTTTATAAGTGCGTAAGAATAATGCCATTTTAGTTAAAAAAATGAAAAATAAAATCTGTACAAAGCAATTAACACATTTTTAGCTTCAGAACACTAGCCAATTAAAGAAATGACATTTCTGAACAGTTCATTCTATATTTGTTTCCCGTAAAACTAAAGAGAAAAGGTATTTTACTAACAATTTCAAATTAATGTAACTTTGAAAATACTGAGATTAGGACAAATGTTTGCATGACATATTTTGCTCAGAATGTCTTCGGAAATAAGCCCGTAAGTGACGGTAAATCCTCGTGAATCATCCTGTATAATTCGATAACAAAGTTTCATCCAGAATTGGCTACTTTAAGTAATGAAATTTTAAAATCTAGAATTAAGCAACTCATACTAGAGACTTCCCTAGTTTATATGCACATTGTGTTGTAAAGCAAGTTCATTTCTCCCCTATGTATAATTATTAACTCTCTCAATCTTATATTTGTTACTATATCAACATGATTTGCTACTTACTTACTTACTGGCTTTTAAGGAACCCGGAGGTTCATTGCCGCCCTCACATAAGCCCGCCATTGGTCCATATCCTGAGCAAGATTAATCCAGTCTCTACCATCATATTCCACCTCCCTCAAATCCATTTTAATATTATCTTCCCATCTACGTCTCGGCCTCCCCAAAGGTCTTTTTCCCTCTGGCCTCCCAACTAACACTCTATATGCATTTCTGGATTCGCCCATACGTGCTACATGCTCTGTCCATCTCAAACGTCTGGATTTAATGTTCCTAATTATGTCAGGTGAAGAATACAATGCGTGCAGCTCTGCGTTGTGTAACTTTCTCCATTCTCCTGTAACTTCAACCCTCTTAGCCCCAAATATTTCCCTAAGAACCTTATTCTCAAAAACCCTCAATCTCTGTTCCTCTCTCAAAGTGAGAGTCCGAGTTTCACAACCATACAGAACAACCGGTAATATAACTGTTTTATAAATTCTGACTTTCAGATTCTCAAAGTGAGAGTCCAAGTTTCACAACCATACAGAACAACCGGTAATATAATTGTTTTATAAATTCTAACTTTCAGATTTTTGACAGCAGACTAGATGACAAAAGCTTCTCAACCGAATAATAACAGGCATTTCCCATATTTATTCTGTGTTTAATTTCCTCCCGAGTGTCATTTATATTTGTTACTGTTGCTCCAAGATATTTGAATTTTTCCACCTCTTCGAAGGATAAATCTCCAACTTTTATAGTTCCATTTCGTACAATATTCTGATCACGAGACATAATCATACACTTAGTCTTTTCGGGATTTACTTCCAACCCTATCCCTTTACTTGCTTCAAGTAGAATTTCCGCGTTTTCCCTAATCGTTTGTGGATTTGCTCCTAACATATTCACGTCATCCGCATGATTTGCTACTAATTACAGTAATAACAATGTTAACACACCACTAATTTGAACATGATCCCTTTTTTCACTCTAAAAGTTATGGTATAGATTATCTCAATTATTATTGGTATGAGGGTCATTTCATAAGTCATGGCAACTGTATTATATCAGTCAATAAGCTGCAGGAATAGAAATTCACTATATGGGATTGAAGGTCATTGGAATGTGCTTCGCAATGCTAGTACCAAATTGGGTCCGGGTACAAGAGGCAATGGGTAAGGGAAATGGAAAGACGCGTAAATAGAAATCATTGTTTTATTACACACAAAAGAAAACAAAGTACATTACTCACAGCTAACATCCTTCAAAAATCCCCCAAGACTTCCACACATCTTTGTCAACAATGATGCAGGCGTTGAATGCCATCGGCTGTGTGCTATTCGTCTATGTGTACCACCTCTCGTCGAAACGCTGTTAAGATGTCCTCCCTGTTTGCAAACCGCTTCCCACGCAGCGGCTTCTTCAATTGTGGATTGAGATCAAAGTCGCATGGACTGAGATCAGGCGAGTAGGAAGCTTGTTCCAACGCACCTCTACTGCGAAACGCTGTCTAGTAGCTGATGATATAAATGGTAGACGACCATCACGAAAACCACTCATACATCCAAAAAATAGGAAGGCCAGGTTAGAGTTTGCATAAATGTATAAAACATGGAACACTACAGACTGGTATAAGGTGTTATAGAGTGATGAGAGTAAATTTAATTTATTTTCTTCTGATGGCGTGCAGTATGTACGTCGACCAAAAAACCAAAGAGACAACAAAAAATACCAGGTATCGACCATCAAGCACGGTGACAGTAGCATCATTATGTGGGGAATTTTTTCTAGAAGTAGAGTTGGTCCTCTAGAAGGTTGAGTTGTGAGTGTGCTAGGAACAATAGATTTTGCCGGTACTATTTTACATTGTCTGTAATGAGGCGATATTAGCGATCTTAGTGGTTGGCAATTATCTATGGATGCATAATTACTACGTATTGAGCTTCGTGACTGTATATACTAGACTGTGGTGATGTGTTAGAAAAGAATATGGTTCCACATGGGAGGAAGAACATGCCACGTAATTTGATTTTTCAGCAGGAAAATGATCCAAAACACACTTCAGCCATTTAAAAACTTCTTTGCAGATAAAAAATCAAATTTTTGGATTTGCTAAGTCAGAGTACGGGTCTTAATCCTATTGAACAACTCTGGGATTAATTGGATCGATGTGTTTGTCGTAGTTACTCAAATAAGGATCAATAATTCTTTGCTGTCTTATTGGAAGAATGGTCACAACTTACACACGGACGATTGCAAAATCTTGTGGATTTAATGCCAAACAGATGTGCTGCCGTGATCAAACTCGGGGTATGCAACGAAATACTGATTTTTTTTTCTGAGAGTCCAGAATATTTTTGTTTTATTATTACATACTTGGACTCACAAATTACTTTTGATCTAGAAGAATTTTTAATTATTTTTAGGCAAGATAGTTCTGTTCAAACTAAATGTATCTTCGTACTAAATGGATTATAAATACATGCTTTCCAACTATCCACTGACATTTTTTTTCTATTCAATACTTATCTTTATGTAATTGTGACATTATGCTTTCTACAAAATACTTTGAGCGCTACTGTATTTTACTACTCCCCGTACTTCAAACTTAATGGATTTAAAATTTTCAATTCTTAGTGGCTGTCTCAATATTCTTTAAATAACAACGAAACAGATTTATTTCCTAAATTGCAGACATATTAATAAAACTATTACACACATTTCGCGATATTTTTCCTAGCGCTGACAGTAAAAAATATATAACTGAATGTGACAACTATAAATATTTTTATTCTTGTTTCAGACATTTACCACAACTCCCATGATCTTCAAACTGAGGGTAAAAAAGAAAATCTTTCCCACAAATGAATTAATCAACAAAACCAGTTTACATCTGGTATTTATGTACACGTCTGCATCTCGTGTAAAACGAGAGACTTGTTCGTAAATCACGATGCGAAAGTAATTGTTTATAAAAGAAACAAACAACTTAATCAAGACAATAAAGATAGACAGAGTGGAATAAACATCCCGGGGTTCACATATTTCAACCAGGTTGCTGCTGCTGCTATGCTTTCGATGAAAACTCGATATTTCATAGTTTGTCTTATTTTTATGAGCTCTTCGTTCATAATTTTGATACATTTGACAGCAACGCAAAACTTAATGGAATATCATAGAAACAGATAGAAGGTCACAATTATTAATAAGCTCTGTATTCCAGCTACCTATAAACTGTAAAAAGGTTGCTTGATTCGAAGTATATGTGACGTCACAGCGCAGGTATAGGTATGTTCGTATACAAAACAGATGTCGGGTATAGATCTGTCTGTCAGTAGGGTAGATCTGGTTGCCAGTCAGGTAGATCTGTCTACCAGTTCGATCGATCAGTCACGTCAATCGGTCAATCCGATCGTTTATTCCAGTGATGTCAAAGCAAGCGCATTTTTCTGACCTTGACGTCGTGCGCGGGCAGCAAGCGCTAAGTATGGAAAGAGGAAGGGTTGTGTATATGAATAAGCAACCTGTTGTATTAAGAAAACAGTGGTGCACAAACTTCAAACGGAACGTGAAATTTTATGTCGTTATTTTTATATGGCTTCTTTCTGTTTAATATTATCTATATTGTCTGTAAAACAAAAGTACTAACACTGATTTCTTAATATTGCACTTGTGTTTTAAATCTTAATAACATAACAGAGAGCTAAGATGGAATATTCACTTAAATTCCATAGTAGTATAATATTATACTGTATTAAGTAGATGAAACGTCCACCTCTGGTTCGACATATGGGCGTGAGGCCAGCAGCCGGCTGGTCGGTCTAGGCCCTTCACGGGCTGTAGCGCCACGGATACATATAACGTGGATGAAACACTTCATTCATAAAGAAAGTGATATTCCAAAGAAAGAGATTGAGTATGACATGATAAGTTGCAATTTATATTGATGGTATCTTTAGCCTTACACAAGTAATCAATAAACTAATCAAAACAATATTACAGTACAAATGAAAGTTATCTAGGTACTGTATCTGTTTTAAGACTTGTAATTAATATTACATAACAAAACTCTTATCGCATTATGCTTTTAAAGTGATATTTGTGAGCAACTTCCTATCATCAGAATATTAAATTATTTTCTCGAAATGTGCTGAAGCTATAGAGCTGACATTTTTACAACACATGGGCACGTATCTTTTGCTTATGATGTAACAATAGTTGCTTTGTTAATTAATTTCCTTACAAACAATTTCCATGCGAATATTTTCAAAATTGTCAGTACACTATCTTCAGTAACACGTATATACGGTACATTAGATTTACGAAAACATTCTGTAAGGCTACTAAATAAATAGGCCTATACCTGAAAATTTCACTTTTCTATACGAAAAGTTGAGAAAATATTTCTTCTGAATAAAAAAATCAAATTTGTGAAAAATGAGCATTAAAATTAAAACTTACATTCTTATAATGCACTTATACTTCTCAGGCAAATCTAGAAATTAACATGGATACAGTTTTAATAAGTTCTCTTCCCTTTATCTATTGAATTAGTGCTGGCCATCCCTGAATATAGCTCGACCAAGCGGCATATACCACCTCTTTCGTCTGTCTCTTTCCTTTCCGCTGTAAAACGCTCAGGCTCTACTGGGCTCTAAAGCTCGCGCTTGCTCCTGTGGGCATGGATTGACATGCCTGGTTTATTCTTTCAATCAGGTTGATCGATCAGCCAGTCACTTTGGCCGATCAGTCGTCCTTTTTTCGATGTTCCTCGGTTAATCAGTCGGTTAGATTGATGTGCTACCGAGTCATTTCTTGTCGAACATTTATTTAGTTAGGTCGAGCCAGTCAGTCAGTCAGTCAGTATTTCAATTCGCCATTAAATTATTCACTCAGTCACTCATTCATCAATTATCAAAAGATTATGCCCCTATAGCTTTCTTAAAAATCGAATTGTAGTATTTGCTCCTTATTTGCAGAAGTCTATAGGGATAGGCAATTTTTTCATAATTTTCCATTTCAAATTGTCGCTGTACCACCATTATAAGTAATTCGCTCTATTTTTATTTGTGTAACAAATATGTCTGCATGCAGTACAGAGAGTAACCATAATATTTTATCATTTGATCTCTTGAAAAGATTCATGCATAAGATCTGAATAATTTGCGATAATCACAGATTTCTGTTAGCACTTCACGGACGAATCTTTTATCTCGAAGTAAAACGAGGTGAAACGTGTAGATTTCTTATCCATTACACTGGATATTAAGCATGTGGCGGGATGTGTTTTCCGTGTAAAAGCAGTTTGTAGTGTGCTTTGGCCTCAGAAAAAACCGCAGGTGTTCCACGCTGGAATGCACGGTGTGTGTTTCAGCGGCACTGTGACGACTTCCAGGCGTAATACAGGGGTCGCCCCCCTGTAATTTCTACCTTCCCCGCCAGATAATACGTAATCCTCGCATTGTTATTCCCAACAGGATCTTAAAATACGCAGCTCTCTATTTACGCAGTAAAAAGAACAGCTACAAAGAGGATAAAAGAACGTATGAAAGCACAGCTAAAAATCGATATCATGAAGATGACAAACTATTTAATTGTAGCCTTCCAGAATTTCACAAAAAATCAGTTTCTCCATCACGTTTCCAGTAATATAATATATTACTGAAAATATTATTTCTGTTCATTGTTTTTATATCCTTGAACTATCATTTAAATGATAAACATAAACTCATTAATTTACTATGAATTCAAATAAGATGAATATTTGTTTGTTTAATTGAAAAGAAAAGCCCATAGTGAGGATCAGGTAAGAACAGTTCGTAAACATCAAATATTGCCGTCTTGTCAGAGTTGTCAACAGTTACCAGATATCACACGATTCTACGTACTGAATGACTTATTTACTTACCGTACTTTAACTTTATGTGGAAGGTTATCATAAATAATTCAATAATTAGTAACATATTTTCGTAGGCGAACTATACGAGAAAGAGATCAACATGTTAGGTATTTTGTCTGGCAATATGAAATTCATTGGTTTGACTACACAATTGATTCACGAGATCTAACCTGAAAATGTATTTTGTTTGACCACATAAAATTATTAGTAGACTACTAATTCCGAAAACTTACCTGACTATAGTCTTGAATTATAACCACAACTCAACACATAAAATAACTATTATGTATTAATATTAATACAGATATTAATTAATTATTAGTATGTTCAAATTTCACTAGCTTCCAGTAACCGGCTCAGAAATCTAGTACAATTTTAAATTCATGGAACTCCAGTACCGACAACATTTGTTTCAGCTGCCAACATACCAGTTACAAATTCACTACAACTTTTAGTATTTATCATTATCGAAATTCGAAACGAAGTTGGCAAAATAAAATTTCACCTGCAAGCTAGAAAATCCACAATCCGCTAGCATATGTAATAATGGAGGAAAAATGATTAGGTTTCACCCTTAGGATATGAAGTAAGCTGACCCGAACTATATATTCTGAAGCGGCCGTAATATAAAAAATAATTAGTAGTTTACAATAGTCCTATTACTTTTCTGTAAAATTAGATCGTTGAAAGGAAAGTTGTAAAATTCATGGCATTACGTACATTCGCCTACATAATAAACAGTCTTTTATTAACAGAAGTTAAATACTATAAGGAAGATTTTACGCCGTAGCGTAGTGGTCTGAAACATCATACCTAGGACTCGCATTACGAAATGCGCATTGCTACAAGTTTTAATGGGGGAAGAAATTGTCTCATGAAACTCATGACCAATGTATGGGACCGGTGTCTACCTAGCATCGTGATGAATCTGAAGAGCTATACTAGGTAGAGAAATTCAGTTTCGAAAAACAGCCATAACGATTGTAAGGACTATAGTGCTAATCACATATTACCTCCGTACCGGTTGGATGATCGTTCACCTTTGCTGATGTGAAGCCAGTAGCCGGTTGGTCTACCTTGGACCTATATGGGCTGTCGCGTCACTGATTACTTACTATAAGAAAAAGTAACACTGAGTGGTTTCTCTGTCTTGCATTAATAGGTCCATCTTTTATGACAAGAAACTATTGCTGGAAGTACTTTTGTAATTTTATAGGAAAAATAAAATATTTCCATTTAGTCGTATTTCCGCAACGACGTGGGCTCTTATCATGGCCGATGTAATTCTCGTTTCAACATAACTATTTCATGGGCTCTTATCATGACCTATATAATTCTCGTTTCAACAGGACTACTTCGTGGGCTGTTATCACGGTCGATGTAATTGTTTCAACAGGATTATTTCGTGAGCTCTTATCATGGCCGATGTAATTCTCGTTTCACTGTAACTATTTCGTAGGCTCTTAACACGGCCGAAGTAATTCTCGTTTCAACAGGACTATTTCGTGGGCTCTTATCACGGCCGATGTAATTCTCGTTTCAACATAACTATTTCGTGGGCTCTTGTCATGGCCTATATAATTCTCGTTTCAACAGGACTATTTCGTGGGCTCTTATCACCGTCGATGTAATTGTTTCAACAGGATTATTTCGTGAGCTCTTATCATGGCCGATGTACTACTCGTTTCAACAGGACTGTTTCGTGGGAGTGAATGCATCCTGATGGCTCCGTGTATCCAGAAGTGGGAGAAAGACTGTTGCGCTTCCTTCTTGTTTACATCAGGACCGGAGTAGGCGAGAGAGAGCGCTCAGAACTGTGATCCGGGTGAAGGAAGGGTTAATCATTAATTTTACAAAAGCAACCAGTATGGTGTGTTTACAAGTAAACGCTTCCCAGTGATAGTTTACTCGTCTTGTTGAAGCTTGCAAGAAACCCGCTTAACAAAGCAACGCTGAACAAAGAGCTGGAGAACAGAGAATCATTTATTACACCGCGAAAAGATATGACGTATTCAGCTTCGCGTTCCATTAAAACAATTACCTTCACGACGCTTATCTCCTTTCTTTCCCTTCCTCCAAACAACGCTGGAAAGTAAAAAGAAGTGCTGAAGAAAAAGGCTGTAGGGGGGTGTAGTAGAGGAGAGGAGGGAAGGAAAAGGGAACCAGATATATAATATACAAAAGGAAACAAGGTACAAAAGCTGAAATACCACTAGAAAAGAAAAGGAACCACCATACCACCCCCTCCCACTTTTCCAGGGTAAAAAAAGAAGGTTATGTTTGTGTAGCGCTAAAGAAGTAAGGAGGAGAAGAAAGAAGTTTGTACGAGCCAACACAGAACTGAGAAGAATACACAAAAGGTGCTATGCTGGATGCTGCAGCACTCTAATTCTGACACATCATTAATAATCTGGTGCCGTGCTTTATTGTACGGCCGCGCTATGCCATGTCACACCGGTCATTACAAGGGGAACGAACGGCGGAGCCAACTGCAGGCCTACTCACACATAAGCCATAGCGACTGATAGGCTACCTGCATTGCTCTTAATAATGGTAATAAATAACAGTAACAATTAATAATTATTCATCATTGCTAGATTTTCGGTGAACATTTTTTTAAATTTTGAATGAAAAGAGAACAAAATACCGCACTTTTGGTTAAAAGTGTTACAGTAATTTTGTAATTTTATATTCTTTTTTCACCGAGTAATCAATACACCTATACACAATTAGTAAAAAAAAAAGGTAAAGGTATCCCCGCAACATGCCATGAAGGCGCTTGGGGGGCATGGAGGTAGAGCCCCATGCTTTCCATGACCTCGACACTAGAATGAGATGGTGTGGTCGGCACCACGCTCTGACCGCCTTTTACCCCCGGGAAAGACCCGGTACTCAATTTTATAGGAGGCTGAGTGAACCTCGGGGCCGTTCTGAAAGTTTGGCAACGATAAAAAATCCTGGGATCGAACCCCGGACTTTCCAGTCCGTAGCCAGCTGCTCTATCAACTGAGCTACCCGGCCGCCATACACAATAAATTTAATTTTATAAACGGCATTGTATTCGCAACATTCATAGCGAAATAAAGCTTTTAATAATAATAATAATAATAATAATAATAATAATAATAATAATAATAATAATACAATAAATTTTATCTACCCTCTAAATCAGCCTTATTATTAATTAACTCAGTTTCATAAAAAAACAGTCATGCATGATCCTGTAGGCCATTAAATAGAATATTCTTCTTCTTCTTTTTCTTCTTCTTCTTCTTCTTTTCTCTCTAGGCTTCCAGCATGTTAATCCAGAGTATCTCTCCATCTACTTAATGGTCTTCCTGGGGATCTTCTTCCGGATGGGTAGTTATCCCTGGCGATTCTCGCAATTCTATCCTCTTCCATTCGAGATACATGCTCATTCCATTGTCGTCTTCTTATTTGCGTCCATTCTCTAATTGGTTGTATTTTGCATTGTTCTCTGATCTGATCATTCAGTATATAGTCCCTTCTTGTGATTCCTACAATTTTCCTTAAGGTTTTCATTTCTGTTGTATCCAACATCTGTTTCGTTTTTGCTGTTTCAGGTCTTATTTCAACTGCGTAAGTGAGAATAGGGCGCACCACGGTCTTGTAAATTCGAACCTTAGGTTCAATGTGGCGATATTTATTTCTCCATATGGTGTCGTTCAAATATCCCGAAACTCTATTTGCTTTAGTAACTTGGTTTAAAATTTCTTATTATTCAAAACTAATATAACTTACTGCATTTTTAAATGTAATTTAAAAAAATCCCTTTCCGTTTTTATCGGAGTAGTGAAGATTTTTCTCAGAAAAAGTCAGTTTTCGCAAAGATCCGGCCCTGATTATATAATATTTGTGCAAAAATAGGTCCTGACTTTTTATTGAATAGTCATGACAGATTTAAAAGTTCTCTTTGTTGAAAAGTTACATGTAAGGTGTCCTCTATAGCCTACACGCCACGAGGATACTTGGAGGTCATGGAGGTAACGCACAATGCTTCTATAGGTATTACACGTGGCTAAAATTCCGTTGTGTATTCGTGAGAAATTACGACACTCACAAATTAAGGATTCAGAACCATAGTCGGCCAAGCGCCATTTACTAAAATCGTATAAAACAAGGGTTAAAATGAAGTTATTACCATAATTCAATGGAAACATATAGAAAGTAATATAAAGTATACACATTAAAACTAAATGATAATATTAAACTATGGTATTCACTTAACTTTAACTCTTGCTTTCTCCGTTTTTAATAAATGGTGCTTGGCCCACTATGGCTCTGAACCCTTCAAATAATGGTCAATTTTAACTACTTAAAAGTTAAATATATATTTTACTCTTGGACAGTAATTCTAATAAGCTCCTATCCATTGTACAGTATTTTAGCATAAAACTGTTGATAAGTGTCAGTACAAACAGTTCTGACGTGAATGCGTCTTTAAAATCAGATCGACACTTGGACGGAAACGATGTAACATTTGCAGGTGATTCATTTCGACACTATAACGTCTTGACTAATAGACTAACACGACTGAAATTCCATCGGGTATACGACTACGATGTGAGCATGAACTTAAGTTGGCGCCATATATACCTACGCGAGACGCGGGTGGGGGTCCGCGGCGACTGGCGGGAGTGGGAAAACATTTTCGGGCAGCATATCGCTCGAATCCGATGTAGGCTATCTAGCTGATTTTGGTGCCAAGCGAAAGATATCGTCTAGATCTGTCGACTTAAGTCAGATATATTCACGTAAAACCTCCGGATTTTTTGCTATTATTTCATTATTTTATAGGCCTATTGCAGCAGAAAAATGATATTAAAAAATGTAAGGAAATTAAAATCAAGAGAAATACAGAAGATTTCTGGCAACGTTCAAAGAGAATTGTTAGGGTTGATAAAATGAAGAACAAACCCATTAAACAAGAAATTAATATGGTTCAGTCTGTATTGGATGACATGGAAACCAAACCAATTAAAGTAGTATCAGGATATGATCTGACAATGGAAGAGGATAGGATACCAAAGTTAAGACCTGGTAACCAGCAGGAAGGAAGATACGAGGCGAACTTAAACCTTCTTGGAAATAAAGAATCAACGGACTAAAACGAGAGAAAGGATTTACAGACGGAGAAAGAAACAACTGGACGGTGGAAATAAACTGATATCAAAATGGGCGGAAGAAAAGGTGAAAAAAGTGTACACACTGAAAGGGTGAACCATAAGTAATTTCATGAATTTCAGGGAGTTATTCTTTAAGATATTTCAAACAAAAAAGCTTAATACAATTTTACTCGTTTTTGCTTCCTTTTCGAGATAAAAATTGTTTTAATATAAAATATTTCATTCCGTGTTTTAGGAAAGTCATTGATTTAATTTCAGATATACTCAGAGAATTTAAGAGAGCAGTGTATTTTGCTAATACATTATTGAAAGAATTTTAGTTTTATCGTGTAAGTGTGAAGAAATTTGATTCAAACAAATGTAACTTTTGGTTCTCCAGTGGAATTTTAAAATGTTACATTTGTTGGGAACAAATTTCTGCATAACTTTTCTATCTGCCCCCATGAGAATGTTTGCTTGTAAGTCGAAGGACAAAATAACTGAGATCTAACTAAATATCGTCCCACTCAAACGGTTAATGTCGGTAACTCTTTGATACTCAAGCAACGTCCACACATCGCCGAATGTACTCGCTATATTCGTCCACGAATGATTCAATTAATCATTCATAAACATTCTGGGCGAATATACGCGCACACACATCACGATATCACCGCGCACTGCGTGTTTGTTATACTCCCCGCGCGAATAAGTATTTTTGATATACGTATGTAGAACATATGTAGGGAAAGGAAGTTCATGCATTTGCATATTTGTTCTCTATCGTTATGTGAATATGCTGAAATATTATCTACATGAATCACGAATTTATGAATACAATGATATTTCTTTTATTGTGCATAAAAGTGTATACTTTTCCTTTATTTATAAAAGCATCATATTTTAACAATTATGCAGAGAAACTGCATATTATGTATGTTTATGCTCGACCATGCCGAAATGTAGTAATTATACACCTGGTAGCAGTCCTTTAATGCATGTCATTAAAGTACACCTACTCATTAAAGTACAGGTGTTCAGCCAATGACAACTCAGCTTACAGGTGTTCAGCCAATGACAAGTCAGCTTTGTACCGTTATAAAACCGCAAGTATCGATTATTCTCGGATATGCAATCGAAAGAGAATTAGCGAAAAGTCACGGAGGCTGGAAATCCAATACTGTCGCAGAAGGTTATGTTCTGTTACTATAATAATTAGGGTTAATTGTAAATAATATTTAAATAAATTCAATTTGTCATCTCGTTTTTCAATGTCGAATTCAATAATCACGGTTATATCAAGTTTAACGGGATTACATCAAGGTCAATGACATTATTGTTCCTCGGAAAAAATCAATACTTTCGCGTCTGCGCACATCTCACAATTCACGACCTAGAACAAGGTCACTTCCGATCTTGTCAGATACAAATAAAATGTATACATCTGAATAATTTCAAGTTAGAAATATGGTCGAGCATAAAAAGTCGTATGAAACTTGCCTATAATGGTAATTAAGACGCTCGTATGAATATTATGAAACTCGCTTGCGCTCGTTTCATAAATATCCATACTTGCGTCTTAATTACTATTACAGTATTATAGGCTCGTTGCATAATGTACTATTATTTGTCTTTCCCTCATTTTTAAAAGTGTGTAACCTCGTAAACTCGACTAATTTATGTTTATGAATTTTGAACATAACGATAACGCTCTCATAGGGAGCCTCTCAAGTTAGCAATTGGCATTCCTTTACTGCAGTCTTTAACAGATTTCGATAGATTAATATCCAATTTAACATCAGTTCCAGGAAATGTAGGAGATAAAGTGAGCGAGAAAACAGCAAATATTCTTTCCAAAAACCCTGGCTATTACCAATTTAAAGAAATTCAAGATATTCTCGAAGGAAAAACACCCCAAAAACCAACAAAATTTTCTATAGAATAGCTCATAGCTTTTGTGTAAGCCCCTCTTACTTCTTATGACATGTAACGGTGTTTTTCGCGCTAAAAAGCTATGCTGAGAGACAAAAAACGAAGAATGACAACAGAAAATATACGTCACTGCTTAGTTGTGAACTGTAACAGCATTCAGCAATGAGGCAAGCACTTCAAAATCCATAGACTAAACCTAAGTTACCTATACCTTATTATTCTGTTAAAATAATCTCAGACTGATAATGCATATTTTGTAGCTTATTTATCTATTTTTAGGGCATAAATGCATACATATTCTTCACGTTATTAGGGCATGAACTTCCTTTCCCTGTACACCGGCAACGGTACACCAATTCGAAGTAAGGCGATAAACACAAACAAATTTCGACTTGCGTTGGGAAACATTCGCAATCGTCAAGAATCATCCAATCGTCAAGAATCATCCGAACACAAAAATCACACTGTGACAAAATCGCCATTATCTGTCACAGCGATTTTTCCGGAGCTGTCACAGTTCGGAGCTGTGACGATAAAGCTATCACACCCCACCTCTATACTGAATAACCTCTGAAGCCGAAAGCTCCGTTAAATAAACAAACGGATCCCATGAACATCAAGGATACGTATTGACAATGCAGTGACCCCACACAAACTGTTAGTCGCATGTCCAAGAAGTTGAAATGACAGAGCTACAGATTTCTGCAACTATTAGTACATTTTCATATCGCATGTTCCAAGTTGTTACAAAATATTTAAAAAGTTTTTGGTGTGGATCCCGCAGGCAGATAGAAATTGACAACGTTTGTTTAGTGTTTCTTTTACGGCACGGTTTATTACATTTCTTTGTTTTGTAATATTTCTTTTTGTAAATTTTTAGTTGTTTTGCTTTAAGGTTGTTTCGAAACTGGCCCTCATTTATGACATTCTCCCGTCTCAGGAACTACACACGGTCGCTACCGCTTAAAGCAAGGGAAATCAGTTACTAGTAAGTACAAACAGCGCTCTGTCTGATATTTGCAATACTAATAACATTAGTTTGTGCATCTTGTAAAACGCATTGGTGCAATAAAAAGTAATTAGAAAGAAATTATACAATTATACTGTTGAAACGTAAGGATGTAAAAATCCACGCAATTGCTCGGGGATCTAACTACCGCTACAAACAGAAATTCAACATATTCTTATTTGCTTATATGAAGTAATAATTTTGTATTATTTCTTTCTGTTCTTCAATTCTTGCTTCTCTGCTTTATTAAATTTTTTGCTTTGTTTCTTTATTTTCTACTTAGTTAACAAGAAACACATAAGAATGAAAAGAATAACAGTAGCAGCTATAGCAGTAGTATTAGCAGTAATAATACGT